>NW_025335761.1:27738199-27827061 GCF_004798865.1 Varanus komodoensis
TGTGCTAGTTATATTGGGCAAACCGTGGTTAATGGTAGTGCAACATCAGTAGTCCTAGTGGAGGGGCATACTGGATCCTTTCCATAAGCTCCTCCTCCTACCTGGGTGTATGTTGGTCCTATTATGGAACCAATGAGCCCCTACTGATGGTATCATTAATGTCATTGCAGATTGGTGTCCATGTGAATGGGACAAGCTTTACAAGGCAGAATGGAAGAAACCATTTTAGCAAGGAAATAATGGAAGCTACACAAGGAAACACACAGGAAGAAGAGTTTAGGGTGCAGGATGGACATTACTAATGCTCTAATGGGAAGAGAAAGTGGTCAAGGATGCAACTTATGTGCAGCAAAGCCTACAGATTGAGGAGCCAATTGGCAACAATAACTGAAGGAAAAGAAGGCAATGGGCGTAGTATCCATCCCTCCAGCCCCATTCAAAAGCACACTAGACAGAGCTCCAGCAGCAAATGAAAGAGATGCATATGCTGGGCCTATTGTAGCTTTCTAGGGGCTTAACCTTTAAGACATGCTGCTCCTTCCCCTACAGAAGAACCCAGCCATGTGGTCTGGTACTAAATGGTGCTTATATGGAGCTATGGAACAGTACAAATAGAGTGCCATGTAGCAGTAGGAAAGCAGAAGAAAATTACTCACCCACAACCAAATTGGAGGACTTGTTTTCCAAATGAGTTTATGAAACACTGACGTTTTCCTTCTTTAGACCACCACTCTAGTTTGCTCCCTATTTCAGAAGAAAGATTCACAAGGAAAATGTGTTCACTGTTTTGGAAATTTACAAAATGTAAATGCTGTTTTTGAAAAAAAAAAAAAAAACAACCTCCTTGCTCTTATTCATCTGAAACTTCACAGAGTCATAGAATACAGACTTGCAGGCCTCCATGTTAAAGCATCCATGACATATTGATAAACATGCCTTGAGAATCAGTGCCTCATATGATTTGGAAGTTGTACTTCAATTAATGCACCCCAATTTAGCATTAACTTTTTATTTTGCAGCCACATCACACTGTTCACTCATATTCAACCTGTAATCTATGATAATTCCAAGATTCTTGCCATCTGTACTATTGTTTGAACCAAAGTATCTCCCATCTTGTAACTGTGCCTTTGGTTCCCTTTTACTAGATGCAGAATTTGGCATTTGTCCCTGTTGAATTTCATACTGTTGCTTTCAGTCCAACACTCCAGTCTATCAAGAATACTTTGAATATTGTTTCTGTCTTCCAGATATTAGCTATTCAACTTACTTTGTATCATCTGCAAATTGGATCAACATCCCAAGTCATTAATAAAAATGTTGAGGAGTACTGGGTCCTGCACCACCCTACTTATTACCTTTCCCCAGTCTGAGAATGTGCCATTGGGAAGCAAACTCTGAGTCTCATTCTGTAGGCAGCTATGGATCCACGTGATCATTGTTCTGTTTAGCCCATTTTTAGCTAGCTTCCTGATCAGAATACTGCAGGTACTTTCTTGAAAATTATGCTTCCTGAAAGCAAGATATATTATGTCCACAGCATTCCCATAGTCCACAAGGGAGGCTATTCGATCAAAAAAATGAGACAGAATAGTCTGGCAAGATGTGTTCTTCTAGAAATTACTCCACTGTCTTCAAGGTGCTTACAGACTGAATTCTTTATTATCTGTTCCAGAATTTTCCCAGGTATTTATGTCAGACTGTAGTTCTCAGGATTTTCCTTTTTGCCCCTTTTGTCCCTTTTAAGACAACTTTAGACCTCCTCCAGTCATCTGGCACTTTACCTGCCCTCCATAATTTCTCAGAAATGATAGACTCTAGTTCTTCTGCCAGTTCCTTTATGATTCTAGGATGCACTTCATCTGCCTCTGGAGATTTGAACCCATTCAAAGAAATTAGGTGTTCCTCAACCATTTGCTGATAAATCTCATGCTTCAATTCAATTCAGTTCCTTTCAGTTTGTAATTCATTTCTGTCTGGGTTTGGGGAAAAAAGCACTCTGGCTTTTTCTTCATCGTATGTTACCAATTTGCCCTCTTGATTGAGAAACTGAACCCCCATTTATTTTCTCTATTTACTGTGAACATACCTAAAAAAACAAATCAAAAACAAAAGCAAAAACTTTTTTGTTGTTCTTAGCATCCCTTGCTAGCCTCAGCTCATTCTCAGCTTTAGCCTTCCTTATGTCATTCTTGTACCTCTGTGCCACTTATCAGTACTCTTGTTCCCTGTTCTTCCTTCCATTTCCTATACACGTCTTTTCTTTTGTTTTGTTTTGAACTCAGCTCAAAGTTTTCTGTGAAGCCACTTGTTTCCTTTTGTCATCTGCTAGTTTTTGTTTTTGTTGGAGTGATGTGTAGCTGTGCCTTTAACATTTCATTTTTTAAAAAGCTCATCCATCTTGGTCTCTTTTTTCTCTTAGGATCCTTTGCTATGGGACCTTACTTTTATTTGCCTTGATTTTATTAAAATCAGATTTCCCCAAATCCAGAGTATGTGCATGTTTACACTCCCTTTTTGCTTCTTTTAAAATATTTGTATGCTATGTTCACTTTTCCCCGAAGTTTGTGTAACTTCCATTTTATCCACTCATCAATATTAGTCAGTAGAGTATTAGAAACTGAAGGCAGCTGACCCTCTAGTTCCTTCCTCCACTTTCTGTAGAATAAAGTTATCCACAATTTTGTTGGCAGAATTTGCCTCCCAGCAGATACTGGTATATCTACCACACCATATTCCTTGAAATACTGACAATTTGCTTAACAAAAGCATCATTCTCATCCTCTTCTTGACCGGGTGGTCAGTAGTAGATTCTGACTATCATGTTCCTTTTATTTTGACCCAGCTGCTTTCAGTGGCGCTAACAGGCGTATCCTCCTGTACGTCTGTGCAAGGATAACTGTTTTTAACATATAATGCGATTCCACCTCCTATCCTATTTATTCTGTTCTTTTTCAACAAATTATTTCCTTCAATTGTTATATTCCAGTCATGGGAGTCATCCCACTAAGTTTCAGTAATGCCTATCAAGTTGTATATACCCATCAAGTCATATATGATAGGTAGGATGGACCCCCTCTGAAGAGGAAACTATCCCTGACCATTTCATTTATTTGCACAAAAAATAAATATAGAAATAAGATGCTTATTACTGTTTCCCTTTAAAAAATTAGAAGGAAATATAGGTAGCACAAAAACTATTACTTCATTTTTCTTGGTATTTGGCAGGCATATTCTCTTACTAAGAGACTTCAATGCCTGCAAATTTCATCAATGACCAACCAAAAAAATAGCCATTTTCCTTATTTCCTTGGGCTTGAGAATCTCAGCCTTGATTTGATATCCAAGTTGCTGCTGCTACTGTTGTTGATATTATTTATTCATTTGTTTCAATATAGCCCCATAGACAAAGCTCTGTGGGCAGTTTATAATAGTGCATAAAAAGAAAAGAAAAGACAGGAAAATACCATACTACCTTATCAAAGAAACACTGAAAAAAATTAAACAGTGAAGAATGACCAAATAAAAGAGGAATCCCTAGGATGGGTAAACCTCTGGATAGCCAAATGTAATTTTTCAAGTCTTGGCATAATGAGCTATCGTAACCTGCTGCAAATGACAAGCTTGGCACCGAATGGCTCACAAGGTGAGGCCACTTCATAGATTCAGGGTCACCAGAGATAAAGCCCTCCCCTTTGCCCCCACCCTCTGAGCATCCTTCGGAGTTGGCACTCAGAGGAACAATCCAAAGGTTGAGTGTAGTATCCAGGTAGATGCAGCTGGTGGAGGTGCTCTGAGAGGTATTGTGGTCCCAAGCCATGCAAGTCTTTATAGGTTTAAACCAGCACTTGAATTGGTCTGGAAGCATATAGGCAGCCAGTACAAGCATTCCAGCGCTGGTCTTATGTGTTTGGACCTTTGGGTCCCAGGTACTAATCTGGCTGTCACATCCTGCATGAAGGACAGCTTCTGAACAGACTTCCAGGGCAGCCACCCATAGAGTGCATTGCAGCAATCTAATTTAGCGATTACCAGAGCATAGATTGCTGAAACCAGGGTATCCATGTCCAGATAGGGTTGTGGCTGGAATAGAGAGCTCCCAATGCTGACTCTCCTGAAGGTCTAAGTCAGGGCTCAAGTCAAATCTTGTGAATGATGCATACTTGTACATGGAGTCATGCAGGACCAGGGGCCATATAATAAATCAGCATGCTTAATCCAGTATGCTATATCCAAATGAACTGTATGTCTGTTACCTGCACTTGAATCCTTTAAGGTGCAATCCTATATGTGTTCAGAAAGAATAGAGGCTACAACTTGCAGAAGTTTCAGGCTGCCATGGTTGGCTTAGGCATGATGAGAACCACAGGACTTGTTTCTGCCTAAATGTGCAGATGATAGTGCCCTTGGAAGAAGTATTTCTGGCTGGCTGGGGAAATGAGCAGACGGCAGAGCTGCATGACTATATTCCCAGATTAAAATTAAGCTTCCCATGCAACAATACAAAGTACTTATTAATATGCACTTGCAACAAAATTAGGCCCTTAGATTTCAGTCTGTAAGATATTAAGGATATAAAGATGAATGTGGCACATATGACACATATTTTGACTAAAACAGCAATGACCAAATTCATTTATATGCTGCTTTTCCATCCAAAAAATGTGCATATGCAGTAAAATCTGAAATTAGAACAAAGTGATATTCCCTTTAGAATTGCCAGAACTCTTTTTCAGAGGTGAAAAACTTCATGTGCAGCACAAAATTTACCCAATGGGAGAGGATCACTCCTCCCCCCTGCAGCCAATGAACAAATGTGATAGAGCAGTAGGGCTCCCTGTGCCACCCAAGATTTCTAATAGGCTGCCAAAATAGAAATCCATATATGAATCTAAACAATAATCAAGTCATTTGGAAACAGCAGCAGCCCAGGATGTAGAGCAATCACAACTGTGCTAAATTATCCAGAAATTCCATGTCTAAGTGGTATTCTTAGGGGTCACATTTTTCCTGCCAGATAATTTTGTAATTACCTGAGTTGATCAGGAATCACAATGACCTTTTCAAATAAATAAATGTTAGTCTGATACATAGGAATTTAGGCGTACATCTCTTCCGCCTTGACGTTCACACAGGAGAGATAGCATTTATGAATTTTCAACATAAAGGTTTACACTCCAACTCTCTCACACAGCACCAACCCCACCAAATCTGTGTTCAACCAAATTTGATTATGTGATGAAAGGTCAGAATTCACTGAAAACAACTACGCAGTGCTACTTATACAGATTAAATATTTCCTTTTGACATTTCTTTCTCCCTATAAATGAAAAACTTAGTTTAAAAGTTAGGGTTGCTGGGAGGACATCCCAGAAGCCATTGGATCCTGCAGCTCTCCCCCTTCCATGGATGGAGAGGAAGGTCCACCTGCAAAGAAAGATGATGATGGTTTAGGGGCAGACCACCATCTGCAGGATCCAACATGGGTCATTCTCCCAACATGCTGCTAGACTGAATTGCTGGGGATACAGAAATGATCCCATTTGGGTGGCAGTGGGTGAGTCCTTGTGAGCCAAGGACTCACAGGGTCTAAGGTCCTATCATTCTCTCAACATGCCTCTAAACTGAACCAGAAACTACTCTAATCTGATCGTTGGTCATTATTTCCTTGCTGTTAAGTCATAGAAAATTGTGGTTCCTTGGATGCTCCCTTTGGTTCCTTGGATGCTCCCTTTTTAGGATCCCTCTTTGACCCTAAACCAAAGATAGTGAGTTGCAGTCAATTCACATTAAAAGCCATGCAAATTAAGCCCCAATATGTCTCCCTGATTTGAACTGGACTATTCATTTTCTTGTTTGGAACCTTTGTGTAGATTGAAGGTTTTAATGTGTGAACATTTAAACCTTTTTTACTATGGTAAAATTGTACAGGCCCTTTTACAGGAAGGCTTGTGGATGTATTCTGGTATGCTAGATAGGAGAACTGTTCATTAACTAGGCTTTTCAAACATCCTATGATTAACCCAGAATAGTTTTAATTAAATCTCATTGTCCCCTTCAGTTTTCAGATGCATTTAGGAATGTCAGATCAAGCAAAATACGAGTACCCAGAAAAACAGAAAAACACACCATGCCATTTCATGCACTAAAAAACAGAGTATTATATGAAAATGCGTAATCTTAAAATTGTAGCAGCTGCAGTAAGAGCTAGAAACAACAAATTGCTTGGAAAGGAAATCAAAGGCCACTGCTAAACTATCATTTTGGGAAGGTCCAGTGAAAACTTTGCAATATCTAAACTCTGATCTCATCCCAATAGTACAATCTCAAGAGTCATGAAAGAAAGGGTTCTACCTCAATTCTGAAATTATGTTTTCTACATTGCTGAAATTAGACTATGGGCTGCCCTAAGCTTTCTCTACAGTTCCCCAATAGATACATAAAAGCTATTTTTGTTTAAGAAAATAGTCTTATAAAGCTTGCTGACTATTTTGTAATGTTTTGGTATAGAGGTATTGTTCACTGGTGTTTTACATACATAAATATCTAAGTAAACCTGCGACAGACTTTTTTCTGTTCTAAAAAAATTGGCAGATTGATGGCTGTCCTTCAGCTTGTTTTAATTTCTATGCTTGGCCTCATTAGGTTTCTTCCTGTGGGTTTATATTTATACACAGACAATTTATCATGGTGGTGTATGGTAGACAATTATGCATATATATATATGGCTGGTATATTCTACTAGCAGCCTTGGTATATTCTCTCATTATCTCCAGGATCAAAGTCCCTAATTATTATGAAGCTTTCTCCCTCTCACCAGCTATTCTTGCACCCTGTTTATGCACAAGGCACTTTGGCACTGGCAGTTCTTGAGAGACTATATCATGCAGAACACTCAGTTGCTGGCTTTAAAGTACCCATTCCTGAACAAAGAAACTTCAACAAAAAATTGAAAATCAAAACAGCTTAGCTAAGATTCATCAAGAGGTTCCACTCTATTTCATGTAGCTTGAACATGGGAAAAGTTTTGTTTGCTGTCTTTTAAATATCACACTGCATGTCATCATCAGCTGAAAATGGAAAGATGTCTGTGCTATCACCCAATGCTGTTTTGTGAATGGCCAGCATTGCTTCTAAATTATATTTCTTGCTGACCCACTGTTTACAATCTTCTTCTTGCAATCATGTGTATATATTTGCAGCTCAGAATATTTTATACATCCTATAAACTGTGTTATAGTCCACAAATGTTCTTTGTTATTACATGCCATCAAACTGTCTCTGACTTATGGCAAAGCTTTCAAAAGGTCCTGTCCTTGGTAGTCCTGCTCAGTTCTTTTCTTCCTCTTCTTCTGCCTTTGGCTTTCTCTAGCATGAATGTTGTCTCCTGTGAGTTTTGCCTTCCCACATTGTGCCCAAAGCAGGGCAGCTTCAATTTTGTCACTTTGCTTCCAGAGAAAGCTCCTGCATGTTCATCTTTCTGTTGGTCCAGGTTGTTCATAAAACGCTCCTCTAGCAACATGTTTTGAAGGCATCCATTTCTTCTTGTCAGCTTTCTTCATTGTCTGGCTTCCACATCCATACACAGTGATCAAGAACGCAACAGTATGCATGATCTTGGCCTTTGCCTCCAGTGAAGCATCCTTATACTTGATAATACTTTCTAATTCCTTCACTGCTGCCTCTCCAAGTTTCAGTCTTCTTCTATGCCATAATGAATGTGTTAGCTTGTAAAGTGCTATATGACTCTGTATTTTTGACCTTGTAGTTACTTTTAAAACTTGAGATATAATGTTTAAACAGTGAAATATTGTATATGTGGTAGTGTCATTTGTGCCTATCACGTGGTATATAAATGCATAGGTTTCTTAAATGATTGGGCTCTACTTATTTATTACATTTTTATTTAAAGAATGTCTTAGTGTTTATTGTAGGGAAAGTTAAAGTTATTTAAATATGTGCTTCATTCAAAATTGACAGTGATTAATGTGTTTCAACAGATTAGTGCATTTATATCCCAGTCAAACTTTGAAGTGCAAATTGCTCTTAGTATAAGCCATACTTCAGGAATAAAATATTAGATATTTTGCAACGGGACCTGCAGGACCAATTTCACTGGGCATCCACTAGGAATTGTGATAAATTTGCTTCCGTTTCATTTTGATAAGAATTTACAGAAATTCACAAAGTTCCCCATATTTGGGGCAAAAAGAAACTGAACTTTTTTAAAAAATGAAAGTGGAAGCAAGTGATACAGGCGCAGCACTCTGAATGTTTTGCTGTCAAAAATCTAGGCTTGCATTCCTGTGTATTCAGCCATGTTCATGCTTAATTAAGGTTGCCCCCTGGTTTTCTTTCCCCTGACAGGCTCTTCATCTTTCATCTGTCATGGTTCTCCCTATGCAGGTGTAGCTGCACCTTTAGATTTGATGAGCACAGATTGGTGAGCGTTTTGTTCAGCTTGTTTTCGATAAGGATTTACCAACATATGCAGAGTCCTTCATATGTAGGACCAAAAGAACCTATCTTTACAATGCAGGAGAAACTGAAACTGAAAGGCTCGTCCATCACCACCATTCATCCAGACACAGGGACCACCCTGTCTGTTGGCCGCTCCTTGCCTCTTCCTTTGCTGGGTTCTAGCCACTAACCTGCTAAGACGATGCCCACTTCCCTCAGGTCAGGCTGTACTCAGTCCCCATTGCCATCTAGGGAGTGCATGTGCAGTGATGGGAAAGAAGAGGGGCAGCAGCTTCCACATGCTCCTTAATGCTTTCCTCCCTCTGGGCTAGAAGGTGAAGGCTCCCTTGAGCAGGTGGGTGGGGAGTCAGTTGAAGAGACTGCAACAAAATGGAGGGAACATCTATTCAACACTTTACCTATGAGCCCCCGCCCCCCAAAAAGGAGCCACTCCTTTGCCAGAATACCACTGAACTTTCATTTCATGTTATATTTATATATTTGATAGGGTTTGGTGGTGGGGAGTCTTCCATTTCTATATTTTGGTCAAACAGATCTGGAGATCGAACAAAAATTGAACCTGTTCTATTTTTCATTTATATTGCATGGTTGTGTGGACAAGGCCCATGGATGGTTTTTAAGCCCCCAGTGAGCTGTGGAAGCCACTCAAAGTGCTTTTCAAAAACTGGGTAAACTGAACATTGACTAAGACAATCTCACAGGATTTTATATCATATATGAACATTCTTCATGAAGGACACAAAGTGGGAAGAGAGAGCTTAGGGCGAACTGAATCCGGGTGAACTTAACCTTTCGCTGTTGCATCCATTTCAATGCTTAAATCGGAAGCTTTTATAAAAGAAGTTGTATAACTACCTTGAACCACTGAAAAGACAGTTGCCTTCACTATGTTCTTTCTGTAGTGTTCAGAATTTTTTCTCGTTCTCACTATGTATACAAGAGAGAGAAACACTTCTGGGGACAGAGTCTGCTGGCACTGGGCATTGGGATAAGGAGAGGTGGTTACTATTTAAACTGTAAAGAAAGAAAAAGTAAAATATAACGTAAAATATAGTACATCTTTTCAGGGTAACTTCCCCACCCTGATAAAAAAAATAACCAACATGGCCACTTATCTTTCTGCCTGAATAAGCATGATGAAATCATAGGAAGATGGAGGCATCAATCTGATTCAGTCTCGGAAGAGACACATTTCTGCACTGAAGCAAGTCTTTTGGCCAATGTAACTTTTCTATTTGCATTGCAAACTGATTTAAGAAAAGAAAGAGAACCCAGCAGCAGCAGCCACGGCAGCAACAACCGAAGTCTCATGTGTGAAAATGCCCTTAGACATCCCCACTCATCTTTGCTTTCAAGTACAATGCGCTCTTTGCCTTCTTATCTCAGTGGCAGGCTGGTCCTCTGTGCTGAAGTGCAAGATGAAGAGGATGTTTCATCCTTTCCATCACATCCCATTCCTTTCATTGCTGGGAACCCTTGAGGAAAAGTTGGCTGGGAAGATACAGGCCTGTGGCTCCAGTCAGCCTGGATGGAAGGCCTGTTCATTCCTTGGTTAGCTAGAGGGAAGACTGCAGTGCACAGAAAAGCTGACCGCATCACAGAAGCTGAACATCTGGCTTCCATTCAGAAAAGAACAGGATGCCAAATAGAAACAAATGACATGGGATGACCATTTAGAGAAAGCTGGCCAAGAGGAACCAGTGTACAGTGTATCATGCTCTTGTGCCACTGTTCTCTTCAGACTTCCTATGTACCAGGGAACTATTTTCCCTTCAGAATCTTCTTCACTTTTAGGAGTTTGGCTGACACTTGCATTAACTTGTATGAATGGACTCAGCAGACAAATATTCGCAAAACATGCAATTCTGAGCACGGAAAAAGTCCAGCAACTCCTGGCATGTCCCAGTCAGGATAAATCATAAATGAGCAAGCCAACCAGAAGTCAAAGCGGCTTGACTGACTAACTTTGATATCTAATATTAATATCTAATATTAAAATGTGCATTTTTCTCAGAAGGTATATTATTTATATTTTAAAGAGAAGCATGGATCAATACTGATTTGACCAAGGAATAGCACCAATTTATCATAACAGGATAGATTTTTTCTCTCCCCCCACCATTTTAGAAAACAAATCATTCCCCCCACCACCTCTGCATAGCTGATAAAAGATGAGTTGAACCAGGGAGGATTGATGTTATTGCTGAAGGCAGCATTAGAGATTAGGTACTCATTTGGCTTTTCAGAAGGCCTGGTGACTCATCCCACATAAATGAAGTTTGTGATATGTAATGAAAAGCTTTCTATCCTCACTGCAAGCAAATTAGCAGGTACTTTGAGGAAGGAATGTTAATGTTACCTCACATTTGTTTCAGAGGAGGGAGACTTCAGCAGCAAAAGCTTTCATTCCTATTATATGTCAGGTGCTGAAGGTATTAGACCAAGGTCACCTCCGGAAAATAATGAGTGAGAAGTAGGTTATAAACATGCAGGACCTAAAAATATATTCAGTCTGCTCCATTGGCTAAAAGTAATAGAGCATTTCCTCCAAATTGGTCATTCTCTTTTGCTGAGAGTAATGTTCACCTGCAATGTTTTAAATAATAGAATAAAAAGGCTTGTGGGGGAGGTGTGATGGAGAAGAGGGAGGTTAAGGAAAGTAATCTTCTTCCATTAAGGCAGAAAAATCGGTCTGCCTTACAGCTTTTACCACTGAAGGCTGCAAACGCATGGGTTATGTAGATAAATGGGTTCTGCCTTCATGGTTCTCAGAGTCAATCTGAAAAGAAAGGCTACATCTGAATTAGAAAGTGTGATTATGGGGGCTTTCAAAACAAGGTGGGCCTTTGTAGGAGGAGCAGATGGAGCACGGAGCAAGCTGAATATCTGTGACATCTCCAAACCTGCAGGAAAGGGAGGGTGGCTTTTGATTTATTTTTCCAGTCACGCAACCAACCTTCAAACACAGTGTATTGCATAAGCTCCAGCGGAATAATAGCAAGGAGGTCATTAAAGCCCAGCTGCTGGTTCAGTGAACTTTCCCTGTGTCCTAAACCCAGGATAGTTTCTTGAAGACAATCCAAGGCCTTGTGGACTTTTTAGGAAGAGCATCAGAAATAATTGCCTTCCACAAATCTTCTGTAGATGAGGACTGTTTTGGTGTGAGATTGAAACTGTTTGCCTTACAGAAGCAGCTTGCTTCTTCCAGGGAATGGGGGTTAGAGCCCAAGTACATGCTGAAAACTCTTCAGTAGCGGGAGTGATAAACATGACAAAAATCCATGGCAAGGGGCAACCAGGAGAAGGGCTTTCTCAGTAGCATTAGTCCATCTCTAGAGCATGTTTCCTGCAGAATTACACCTGGCGCCATCCCTGATATCTTTTCGGTGCCAAGTGAAAACCTTTTTCTTCTCTAAATATTTTAAATCTGTGTGTCTTATTTGCTGAACTAGTTTTAAATATGGTTTCTACACTGCTGCTGTATGTGATCATCGTCCTATGGCTGTTGTTTGTTATATTACTTGTTTTGTAGTATGTTATGAGTATATCATTTTATACTGTTTTTATGAGTATTTTATGAATTGTATTCATGATTTTAATATTCCTAAACCACCCAGAGAGCCCATGGGCATTTGGGCAGTGTGGAAATGCAATAATAAATAGAGGCACTGTCTTGTGTTCTTGGCTTGGGGAGAGGAATTGATGCATTGCTCAGCCTGGTAACTTTGGAAGCTTATTTTGGGAACCAGTAGGTCACAAAGAATGGGAAAGTAAGCTTTTGTTTGCTTGTTTGTGTTTTGCATACATATTTAGCCACTGTAGTCCATATGCTATATACCCTTTTGACACAGGTGTTTTCATTTCTTCATAAGTATTGCTGAATCAAAAGTGAGGTTATTTGACTGGACCAGAACTCTGAGATTAAAATGATGACATATAAATCCACTCTCATAATATGCCTCTGGATGACCAGAAGTAGGCATTAATTGCCTAAGTTCCAGGTGGACCTCAATGGGAAGATCATTCCATAGCTGAGAAAACCCATCTCCTTGTTGCTTCTTTCTGGGTCTCACTTGGGTGTGACAGAGTAAGGCCTCAGTGTCTCAGTAGATTGAAGGCAGGAATGACATTGCCTGGGTACTGCCTGCGTCCCAAGCTGTGTAGGACTTTATAGGTTAGCCCCTTCAAAAAAAGCAAATTGAATTGGGCTTGGACGCACATAGGCAGCCAATGTAAGTGGACCAGAATTGGTGTTATATGTCCAGATATTCAGTCCTAGTTTTTAATCTGGCTGCAGCATTTTGTATAAGGGCAGCTCTATGTATACTACATTGCAGTAATCGAAATCAGAGATTTCCAAGGCATAAATTACTGAAATCAGGCTATCCCCCTCTAGATAGGAGTGTAGCTGGGTTCCATTGTTAGGACACAATATAAAAAACAGAATGGTTTCCTACAGGTGAAGGTGTCAGATAAGGAGGTATTTTATCTCCCTATATGTTTAGTCTGTCTGCAGAGCCATCATAAGGAAAATGTTAGAGGAAGAAGGAATGATAATTGGTGGAAGACGCATCAGTAATCATGATGTAATTGCAATTGTGATTACCATCTTACTCAGAGAAAGCGGCAGTGAATGGAAATGACTCCTAATGAAGGTAAAAAAAGAAATGTCAGTGCAGGACTGCAGCTGAACAATAAGAAAACAAAAAACATGAACACAAAAGAAATAGAGAGCTTTAATGTTAATGATGAAGAAACTGAAATCGTGAAAGGCTTTGCATACCCTTCTGCAATCAATAATTCGAACTGAGACAGCAGCCAAGAAACCAGAAGACTGAAACTTGGAAGGGCAACAATGAAGGAACTAGAAAAGATAATACTGTCATAAACCATCTAGAGAGCTGTGTGGCTATGAGATGGTATATAGAAGTGCTAACAGGATGGATGGATAGATAGATAATCAAGTGTAAGGATGTTTCACTGGAGACCAAGGACAACTTCATCCCTGCTATTGTATTTCCAATCACTATGGGTGTGAAGGCTGGACAGTGAAGAAAGCTGACAAGAAGAAAGCTGATGCATCCAAAAATGGTGCAAAGGAAAAACTTTTCAAACACCCTGTTCTGACAGAAAGATGAACAAATGGATCCTAGATCAGATCAAGCCACAACTTGCCCTGAAACAAAAAACAAACAAAAAAAATGAACTGAGGTTGTCATACTCTAGCCACATCATGAGAAGGAATGGCACATTGGAGAAGACCATATGCTGAAGGCAGGATGTGAAGGTCAAATATGAGGTTGATTGATTCCGTGAAGGAAGTCATTGAGTTGCGATGACAAGAATTGAGCAGGGCATTTTGGTGGTCATTCTTTCATAGGGTCACCATAAGTCAGAGATGACTTGACAGCATGTAGCAACAACTGACTGCTTAGACCACACCTGATCCAGGCCCCAACTATCAATATTCAGAATTATTGTTGCTCTCTTCCACTTCAGGACATCACTAAGTAACTGCTACACAGGTCTTTGAGGGTAACAAAGGCTCACACCTACTCAGATTCATTCTTGCCCTTCAGAGGCCACACAAAGTAAACATTCCCAAACACCAACAGTTGTATATATGGCATTTCATATAGAGACAATTCCTCATTTCCTAAGAAATTCTGCTGTCTTCACAGTATTTGCTGTACTTAGAAATATACATAGACCCATAGAACCATACATAGTAGGTTACTAAAATCAGGCAGCAAAATTACTGACTTGCATCAGCTTTTCAGAGATCTACATTCTTTTACCCCAGATTTACCCATTTTGTTTAAAAAGTCATCATTTTCTCTGTTTCTCTTAATTCACACGATGCAAGTTTTTGTAGCCCACAGAATAGCCAAAGGTTGATTCCAGCCAAAGGTTGATTCCAGGCTATCACAAAAACATTTCCGGTCATTATAGAACTTAAGGTACTTTTATTAAACTCCCTGGAGATCATCAGTTGTTCATCCAAAGCAGTAGGCCATGGGTACTAATTGTTAGACCTATGGTTAATTTTAGGCATGGGTTACTAGGGGAGAAATGTGTTGATGGAACATCCCTGCCTAACTGTACTCAGTTCTTTCCATATCCAGTAACCTTTCTTAGATGAATTTTTCCCTTTCTCTCTGCCTTACTGTACCCTCATGAGGCAAACATGCATGGGTTGGTGTTTCTCTAGCCAATCTGATTTTCAGCATGGACTGTTGAACTGTAAGTCAAGCTTGCATGAAGTAACAAGCCTGTAAGAATACCAGATGTTGTGAGAACAATAAACATGCTGCTTGGCTTGATAGAACTAGTCTGGGTTGCCTTTTAATTCTAAACAGTCTTTCTGGGTCAAACCACATGGTGAGCAGCCTTGCAGTCTGAGTGGTGAAACTCTACCGAGCTCTATGACAAGATGCCAGTCCCTTTCTCAGTATTAATCAAGAAAGCCAAACTCAAAATCTCATTCCATTTTTAAAACCTTGCATTAATTTGCAGTGCAGAATTCTGACCACAAGACTTCTAATTTTATGCGAAACGTGTATTTAAAAATGCAGTTAGTATCTGTGTGAGCATGTTTTCGCTGCGGGGTGGTGGGAAGAAGAAATTTGGCTTCAAGTTGGATGGGGGAACCTATGCAAGTTTGTCTGCATTTTCCTTTTTCCAACTTTAAGTTCAGTTCCTTTGCGGATAACATTTGCTGCTTTAAAATACAGGCATCACTAGCTCTGTTCTCAAAAACAAAAAACATATAAAAGATTAATGGAAATGCAGAGGAGTTCTGCAGGCAGGATGGATATTTTTTAATGGAGCTGTGTTAATTTTTTTGATGATCTGTAAAAATTACCACACTCTGAGGGATTACAATTACACTATTAAATTGCTCTGTAACTGAACAGCCTTTCTTTCAATAAACAAGGTCTAATAATGTCCATGGGCTTTGACTTTTGGTAGTGCTGTGAGCTTTCCAAATCAGTCTGAGTGCCCCCGATTTCCATTGAACTTCATGCTATTGACAGAGTTCAGTACCCCGAAGAGCCAGCCCCCAAATCTGCGTGGGAGCTTTTTCCGAGTGTTTAATAGCCATTCTGTTTGTCTTCACTCTTTCTGAATTACCAGGATCTAACTAATCCTTTTATAATGTACTCAGGGATAATTTGAGTGTAAGATGTATGATATGAAAGTAAATTATATTCATTTCTAACCTAGTGTGGAAGACGTCTGAGTGAGAAAGTTTTATGTTATTTTCATCTGCCAACAATGTTCATGTTTGTTAGCAATCAATGGGCCATGGTTCTGACAGCATGACTCCTTTGTGGACATGCCCAGGTGTGTATTGAAATGTTATGGTGGAAGAAATAGTTCAAAATGACATTAATACAAATATATAGTATAATTGATGTTAACATGCCTTTTGATGATAAAATATATTATTTAAAAGTTAACAAATGGTTAAAGTACAAGGCTTCTTGTAAAAGGAATAACCTTAGTTCTATTAGAAAATGCCAGGGGCCAAAAAATGAAACATGGTTGTTCCCCTGGTTCCTTAGTCCTTTTTGAACCTCAGAATTGGCTCAAAATGATGCTCTAGCCAGAGATGATGATGATGATGATGATGATGATGATGATGATGATTAGAGATGGTGCTATGAGATGGTGCTATGAGCCAAAAAATTTGATGGACCACAAGTTGCCCACCCCAGCATTAGAGGAGACCTTAGCACTCTTTCAGCAGAAATTCCCATTCTTCTAGGTTCTACATCAATGTTTTAAGATGGGTGGCTGATACCATATTCCTGGCAGGAGAGAAGAAAATGCCAGAGCGGTACTGAAGTGGAACATTAAGAAAGCAATATTACGGCTACAGAAGTAAACGAATTTAATGTCAGCAGCAAAGAAATTGAAATTTTGAAAGATTTTGCATACATCAGCTCTGTCATCAATTCAAAGGGACCTTGCAAACAAGAAATTAGAAGTTGTCTGAGATTTGGAAGGGCAGCAATGGAGGAACTAGAAAAGATCTTCAAGTGTAAAGCCAGGATCATTTGACCTATTGCTTCCTGTTCACTATGTGTATGTGTGAATCCTGGACAGTGAAGAAAGCTGACAGGAAGAAAAGTGATGTCTTTGAGATTTGGGGCAGGAGGAGAGTGCTGTGAATCCTCTGGACTGACAGGAAGATAAACAAGTGGGTCCCAAATTAAATCAAACTGGAGCTTTTCCTGGAAGTAAAAAATGACAAAACTGAAGCTGCCATACATTGACCACATCATGAGAAGGCAAAACTCACTGGAGAAAACAGTCATGCTAAGGAAAGTTGAAGGCAGAAAAGGAAGCGGGAGACCAAACCTGTGATGGATTGATTCCATAAAGGAAATGGCAGCCTTGAGTCTGCCAGGTCTGAGCAGGGATGTCAAGGGAAGGGCATTTTGGAGAGCATTCATTCACTGGGTTGCATAAATAAGAGATGGCTTGATGGAACATAACGATGTCAACAACAGCATCCATAGCAGGTAGCTGGCCAAATGTGCGATGTTTGTGTCCTCGGCGTCTGCAGTCTCCACTTGTGATTCACTCTCAATCATCACAGGAGCCCTATCCAGACAAGCCACAGGCCATTCCGAGGGAGTTCATTCATAGGATTGCCATAAGTCAGTGATGACTTGACAGCGCATTGCAACAACAACAGATGTTTAATATTCTACCTTTGCTATAGAACTAGTTTTTCATTTTTGAAAGCTGGTTGAAGTTTATGATGTGTTTTTGTTATATGTTGCATTGTCAACAAAAACTAAAATTAGACGGAAAAGCAAAGAGGTGGCAGAAAGAAAGGCTTTCATGGGTCCAACTTCCCCACTCTTGGTAGTTCAAAGGGCTTTTCATGTTGATAATAATGAGACGCTTAGCTGTCTCTTTCACTCATTATGACAAGAGTGTTCATGATCCATCACTAAATTAAGTCAATAACTGGTAGTAATTATAGTACTGTGGCAAGGCATGGGGATAATTGAGAGTGAGACTTGCTGGCTGAAGTCTCTTACTCAGCAGCTCACTGGTTGCTTGCTACTATCACTGAGGAGACAGCAATATCTGCACCAGGAACGCTGGAAGGGGGTGTGGGGAATCCAAAGATCTTGACATAGATATTGTTGGCTTTAAGTCCAAATTCAGACTAAGCTCCTGTTTTTCGTGGTTATATGCCACCTCCAGTTCCAGAAGCTCTATCTTCAGAATCTTGAAGGTTGGCTATTGTACTATTACAAGTTCATTGTTCCCTCCAAGGATACCCCTTTGGATACTGTTGTGCCATAATCATCCACCACTGATCATTGGCCATAGGAGTTGCAGTTTAACAATTTTTGGAAAGTCGACTTTTATATGAGTGTTGTGAGCCGCCCCGAGGCTTTGTTGCGATGGGGGCGGCATAGAAATGTTTTAAACAAACAAACAAATAAATAAATATACTTACTCCATTCTGGCCATCTTTCTGAATCAAGTCTTCCTATTCTCAGGTCTCATCTTGATCCTCAGCCAAACTAGCAATTTCTGTTCCTCTTAAAGATGCTGGACAAGAAAGAGAGCATCCTATGCCACCTTACCAGCACAGCCTGTACCAGATGTTCCACACTGCAAGCACCATAAAAAATGGTGGGACCAAGACTAGCTCCCACAGATTGCCATCTTTTGCATGATAATATTTGCCCACATCCACTAAAAATGAAGATATGTGCATTGTGTAAGATCGCAGCCATATTCATTTACATGCTAGGTTATTAGCTGGCTTAAGTACAGAGCATATTTGTCTTTGCACTTTTTAGTATTTGTCCGATTAAAATGGCTGCCAAACCTCTTGTGCTAACTAAATTAAAATATATTTTGGATGAACAGTTACAAATAATAACCCAGCTGCAACAGAGAGTTGGTTTTGATGGACACAGTTTCCCTAAAGAAAAGTTTGGTTTCATAGAAAACAAGCATGAGCTTACAGTTGCCTTTCATGCTAAGTTTCACTCAGACGGAATGCTAACCGGATGGGTAGTGCACAGCCGTGTCTTTTGTCAGCTGTGTTAGAACATCTATCTTTGCCACCAATTATCTAGAGGCTCAGCACTGCAATCTTTTCTTGCCAGATCACTTTCCACTGTTGGCTAGGGTTGGAGAAATCAGTCTATTTCTGGCCTGTGTCACTTTCGTATGTGTTCACCCATAAGTTAGCTCCATCCTGTGTCTGCCTTAATCTGCAATTATTATTTTTTAAAAAAATCAGCATGAACATTGGCATTTGAATGCTTTATTAAAAATGCATCTTCTTTTCCAGAGAGCAATTTTATAGACCATACCAGACGTGTTATGTTCTCAGTTCTTCTGCTATGTTCTGTGACCCCCTCTGTCTCGATGTGTATGTCTGGTATTTGAACAATAAGGTAACAGATACAAGAAGAAAATACATACTTCCCAAAATACATTTTGTGAATAAGAAAATGCACCAGAAAATCTGGCGAGTGAAAATATGATTCACACATTTGTTTAGGAACTGGAAACAACTGAGCCAATTTGTTTCATCATTTGCAAAGATCAAATCACCCAAGCTCACCTACAAAACAGGCTAAGAAGAAACAAAGAGATGAAGAAGGATAGACCATAACCTTCATGCTCTGCTTGTGAGTTCCTAGAGTTATTTGGCTAGCTGCTGCTGGCAGTAGAATACTGATCTGGAAGGATCTTGTTCTCATCCAGCAAGACAGTTCTTATA
Source organism: Varanus komodoensis (assembly GCF_004798865.1). NCBI lineage: Eukaryota > Metazoa > Chordata > Lepidosauria > Squamata > Varanidae > Varanus > Varanus komodoensis. The sequence goes on from NW_025335761.1 coordinate 27,757,452, forward strand.
GACTCCAACTGCACACTGAATTGTGCTGGGAAATGCAATAAAGCAAAGGAGGATTTAGCTTCTCTTCTTGTAAGCCAGACCTAAAGCTTTTGACTACTGTGCTATTTTTAAGGCTTAAGCCATTGAGGCATCAATTTTGTGCCTAGTTTTCATTACAGCAAGGATATATATGTAGAAAGAGAGTTTTGGTGTTCCTTTTAAAAACTAAGTTTCCAAAGAAATATAGCTTGCAAAACAGCTATATCCCTTTTGTCAATGCACTGTAATTCTATGTAATAGAAAGTTTATTTAAATTTTTTTCAATGTATTAGGACTCTTTTAAAGGGGAGATCCCCCTCAAGTTTTATGTTTGCCGTGGTGTACTTAATGTACTCTCTCTCTCCAGAACTGCCACCCTGGTCTCTTTTACATATCTTCATATAAGGTCCCTGTTAATTTGTTGTTTGAGTCTCTGAAATGCTTTCAGAGGCTATCACTTCTACATCTTCATAGAACAAGTCTGATTCATTTCAAAGTTCCATTTTTCCTCTGATCAAGTTTTGCTAAAACCAAGTGTTCGTTCATGGTCTTTTTGTGGCTCTGCATGGACTGCTGAGGCTAAGAGGACTACATTACTGCATCTGCCATCACTCCCTGTCTCCTTGGAAGAACATAATGGCAAACAGAAGACCAGCTTGGCCTAACCCTCAGCCTGAGAAGAAATATCTACAAAAGGTTTTCTGTTTCCTTTCTGAAAGTAAGAACATTGCTTTAACTACCTGTTGCCCTACAATTACAAAAGCCCATACTTTAGCCTTTACCATCAGTCAGGCTACTGGTCAATCAGTTGCAGCACCTCTGCCTAAACAAGACCAGTGGGAATGTCCCAAGTGGTTATAAATGCCCATGGGCACGTTACCACATTCTGGTATTATGAAACTGATCACCCTACTCCACCTCTACAGATACAACATCTTATTGATTGACCAATGCCACTTTGGAGGATAATATCTGTCTGAAAAAATAGGATAAAAATAGAACAAAATTAACTTAAGTTGCTCGCGTTATGCGAGTTCAGTTGACTCTTTGGCTAAAACCATACAATGTAAGTACTATGGATTTTAGGTAGCTCACACCATTGGCCATGCTGGCTGGGGCTGTTGGTGATAAGAGTCCAACAAAATCTTTAGGCCACATTTCCTCAGCCACATTCCAGTCAGTGTCTTCCAAAAAGGGATTAGTTCTTTGAAGAGGCTACACCATGTGTGATATAGACAGACCAGAGTTTGCAGCTCACCAAAATTCCTAATGCAACTGAAGCATATTACATTTTGTCACAAAACCATTAGACTTTGCATTTACAAGCTTTGCATTTAATTTATGAAGTCCATAAATATTATTTGGTCTGATATTCTGATTAATATAAATCACTGCATATGTTGTATTTGTTTATTTCTCAGTTCAAACCTTCTCCCTCTGTCTGAATCCTATCTAGTTGACAAAGCAATGGGATTATAAAATTCCAGGCATATTTTCTATTTCTGCAAAATAAACATAAATGGATGCATTCATTAAATGGGGTAGAGAATGGGGAAGAAATCCAGAACAATTCTCTACAGGGTCTTTGGTGTCTACAGCGACCATTCTTTTGAATTTTTCTTAAAGCAAATGCAAAAACAATTCACACTCAGACAATTGAGCAGTCCTTTGCACTTGAGGTTTGGACAAGACTTCTTTTTGCCTAGTGAAAAAGTTACTAGGAATAGATCGCAGACATATGCCTCAGCCCAACAGATCTGATGAGAATCCAGGAATTCTAGTGCACAGAAGCCAATGCAGATGGAAAGGGACTGGGATGATCCGTTCATGCAATAGGGATTCATGTGTGGATTACTGAGATATTCAAGCAAATGTATTATATTCAAGAGCTCATCAATGGCCGGCAGAATTTTGGATTGCATCCAACCATCCACAAATGGTTACCAATGGTGGTGAACCGTCCCGAGATGCTATGCATAAGGGATGGCATATAAAAGTTGTAAATAAATAAATAATTGATGGCTCCATTCTAAGAAGACAGCCCATGAATCTAACTTACTCAGGAGAAGCTACTTCACACAGTTGAGGTTTCTGTGCATGACAAACATTTTAATTTATCTGTACAGATTTATATACTATTGAACATAAAATACCACAGTGGAATAAAATATTAAGTAAACATGTAAAATAAAACAATAAACATGTAAAATAAAAATAAAATGATCACATAATCTATTAAACAAATATACATAACTGAGTCTCACTATAGGGCAAACCTGAGTAAACCAAGAATTCTTGAGCAGATGGACACCTACAATAAAAAAAGTCCATGTCTGCCAGTTAGGGTCGCCTGACCGACAGCGTTCCTCCAGCGTTGCATCAGTGGACCTTCTGAATCACAGACTGTTTATGACTTTTCACATATTAATATCACAGGGTAAAAATTTCTAACCCCAGAAAAATGCAGCATATGTGTAGGTGAGATGCCTGTCAGTTGCCATGGAAACTCTGAATCTAATCTAGAAGTAAAAATGCCAATGTTGTGGTAAGTTGCTTTGGCTGTGGGGTGCTATAGAAATTAGTTAATTAATTAATGAAGGTGAATTCATGAAGATTTTTTCCCCCACAGAGCATGCATGCTAAACCAGGATAAAGTACCCTCTCCATCCTCTGAAGAATATTCAGTCATTCACTCACCAATAGTCAGGAAACTGAATCCTAGTACTGGTAGTGGCTGAGTTGGGATTTTAACTTGATGCCTTCCATTGGCAAGCATCCAGGCCACGATCGCACGGCAGTTTTCTTCCATAACAGGGTGAATTATAGTGGAGAGCAGAGCCAGAAAACCTCTTAGCATGAGATCAGGGTGCTCTCTGCCAACCAGGGAGCAGGCATTGACAGGCGCTGGCTTTGGGTGAGTTGGCGTCTGTTCCACCGCTAGCTCCTGCCAACAACACTCATTGCATGGAGCAGTATTGGGATGCCTCCTGTGGGGATCTGAGATACAAGGAAGAAGTTAACTGAGAGAAGAGCATTTACTCTAAGTCATCGCCAGGGAGAAAAAACATATTCAGAATATTCATGGGTGACAAATTTGTGCTTGCATCCGGGAAGTGGGAAAAAGCTGTCAAAAATGCATGGACTTACAGAGTAAAATAGATCAACTTGGCTAATGTAGTCAAGATCTGAACTCCAAAAATATGCCATAATACATGCATTTTTGGTATGTGTGTTTTTGTGCTTGTTTTTTTTTCTTTTAAACACTTCAAAGAGTTATGTTTCTTAGCTGTAGGAGGGAGCTTTGTTCTCCTGAGTAGGAATCTTTGTTAACCCCATGAAATATTAATACACGAAAGAGGGTCATCTTTAAAACTCTGAATTTTAAAGAGAGTCACATGGTGTGGTGGTTTGAGGCATTCAATGTTTGGAATCACAATGAAGGAAGTTCTGGTGCATCTGTGAAAGGCCATCTAGAGCAAAGGTGTTGGCACACTACCAACTTTAGAGTTTAAAGAGACAATCAGGGCTTTGCTTGGGCAAAGCGGGGGGACTGAAAATTAACCTTTCTTAATGGTTAACAATTGTCAAAACATTTGGTGTAGATGCATTATAGTATGAAAGCTAAAAGCAAACCTTAGGAACCTTGCATAGAAGAGCTTGGAGTAAAACAGTTTGAGGCAGAGGAATATGGCATTCTATGTGAGAAATGTGTGTTAGGTTTCATGACCTGGTTTTCAGACAAAAGACATGTAAAAATGTTAGCCCCAACATACTGATTCTACTGCTAGGAGGAGTTCGCATTGAACAAATGTGTTACAACTAAAACAATTGTTATAGGGAAATAGGAAAATCCATAGACAGATGATTATAACAGTTATTAAAGACCAATACACACTTTAGGAATTAAAAAAACCTACATGTAATACAAGTGAATTTAGAGAAGAGGGGGCTTTCTTGTATGTCAACTTAGCCAAAAACAGATCTTTAAATGAATCATTTGAACATTTTAGAAGAGGCCAGAAGAAGTACTTGTGAATCATTCAGAATAATGCATAAATTGCATTGCGACTGACTCAGAATATCTTTTGACTCAAGAGTATCTCGGAATATCATTACAATGCAAATCATTTTATTTGAAAGACCTCAATGAAGCAGCAGCAACAGTACAGAGGGTGGAGATCATGTATACATGACCTCAAATCTGATTTGCAGAAGGTAGGTTTGTGTCTCTAATAGAATTACATTTGGACTAGTCACAGATTACAGAAAAATATTTCCCACCTGAAGTGGCACTGCATGCTCACTTTTGTTCTGATTTTATCACTCAAGGTGCTCTATCATGCAAAAGAAAAAAAAAAGATGTCTGAAGCAGAAGAACACTGTTCTGCCTGTTTTACACTGCCATTAAATGAATAATAGAACTATAGAATAGTAGAGTTGGAGGGGGCCAAGAAGGCTATCAGGTCCAACTGCCTTCTGTTGCAGGTCACCAATTCACACCATCCCACTCAGATGGATTTGAGCTTTGCCCTGAGTGTCTCTAGTGTGGGAGAACCCACACCTCTCTAGGCAGCTGGTTCCACTGTCGTATTGAGGAAACCGTCACAGTGAGGAAACTTTTCCTGATATCTAACCTGAACCTGGGTTCTTGCAACTTGACCTGATTATTCTGTGTCCTATACTGTGTTATCAGCAAGAAGAGATCGTGACCTTCCTCCTTGTGAAAGCCTTTGAAGTACTTTTTGTTGCCCTCCTGTGGATCCTTTCTCATTTTTCTGCATTTTTCTTAAATCTTGGTTCCCAGAACTAGACATAGTTCTTTAGATGTGGTCTGATGACTGAGGAGTATAGAGGAACTATTACTTCTTGTGATTTGGAAGTTATACTTCTGTTAATGCATCCCAAAATAGCATTTGCCCTTTTGGTGGCTGCATCACACTGTTGGCTCATATTTAGCCTGTGGTCCACCATAACGCCAAGGTCTTTTTCCTTTTCGGTGCTGTTGAGTCATGTATTCTCCATCTTGTATTGCTGCATTTGGTTTCCTTTTCCTAGGTGGAGGACTTGGCGCTTGTCCCTACTGAACCTTATTCTATTGCTTTCAGCCCAGCATTCAATTTTATCAAGATCACTCTGCATCTTCATACTGTCTTCTAGGGTGTTTGATATTCACCCCAGTTTTGTATCATCTGCAGATCTGATGACCTATCCTTGTAGTTCCTCATCTAAATCGTTAATGAAGATGTTGAAGAGCACTGGGCCCAGGACTGAACCCTATGCCACCCCCACTGGTTACTTTCTCCCAGTTTGAGAAGGTGCCATTGATAAGCACTCCTTGTGTTCATGCAAGTGAACTCTGTGAGACACTGAGGTGGGGCACTAATTTGGTTGGTTCACATTTAAGTTGCAAGCATCTTACTCTGATGTTTTGAACAATATACAATACACTTATGTAGATACAAATATTTTTCTTTGAATCTTGCACTGGAATTCTCCTGTCAAAAAACTAATATAAGAATACATAGGAGAAGTCTGTACACAATTACATATAACACTGAAAACACTGTGAAAACACATTGCTTAAAAAAACAACACCATCCCCTTTTATGTTTACTTATGCAGGATTAGAACATTTGAATGCTAATGCTAATGTCAGAGGAAGAACCACAATATTTCTGGTTGCAGAACCAACTTTAGCTTGTGCAGAGGGAAAGAAGGGAGGCGTGCATTCTTATGAATCCTAAGTAAAACCTGTGTAGTTGCTGATTAGGCTTTCTGCTACGCTGGAATGGAGAGAAAAACCAAAGATTTCACAAGCACTAACCATTTCCTGAATCTGCCATAGCCACCAGTAGCTGGAGGCATTCCCTGGCTGAATTCTACTTACTGTCAGTTGCTGATTGCGCAATATGCAATATTCCAAGTTTCTACTTTAGCTGTAGGCATAAAATGAGCTAGATTGATGGTGTGAAGGTTATAGATGGTAGTCAGTGCTGGCTAGGACCCACATGCTAGCAGGACCTGCTAACTCAAGAGAAAGCCAGTGGTTCTTGAAGCAATTGGAAATGAGAAGGATGCTAGCTTCTGGAACGTGCAGATCAACAGAGTTTGCAGATGGCAGCTCTGCTGACCTGTCCCATCCGCTCATTTATGGGTTTGATTTAGGAAGCAAAAATGCTTGATGCACAAGCAATAGGTATTGTGGTTGCAACAGAGCCAGGGAAGAAACAACAATGGCACTGGATGGTGTCCATTATGCTCTGCTTCAAGTTTAGTATTTGCTTTTGATCTTCCTTCTTTTATGTTAGGATGACTATAAGTAAATTACTGCTTTAGGAGTCCAGTTACTGCTAAAAACAGTTTAAGTTCTGATATATCTGAGGTTTTGGGCCAGCAAGGCCTTGAAAAATGTACAGAATCTCTGAGTCAGTATATTATAGAAAGGTCTTTCGTTTAGCGTGGCAAGACATTTCAACCAAATAATTGTTTGTTGTGATTGAGAACACATTCTTGTGAGGGAAAATTTCCTTTCCATGTATGCCCTCAGGTATACTAGTCTGTATGAGAAAATAAAAAGCATGTTTATTAGAATAATGGAATTTCACTGTTCAGGATGGACTTCTCCAGATGAGAGTTGCTACTGAATTTCACCTAAGGGAAAAACTAGAAGTGAATTTGAAAGTTCTCCCTCATGTAAAACATCTGAGTAATTTCAAGGGAAGCATAATAATTTAGAAGAAGGAGAAAACAACAGTTTCAATAAAGTCCATCAGTTGGGCCTTGCTGTCCTTGCATCTTTAGACTACCATTAACACTTATTTAAATGGATTTTAAACCTAATTTGGAAGTTTCTCCTTATGCATGAAATCTGCAAAGTTTCTAGAATGGTTGCCTCTTCTAGCATTTTCATTAGTGCCCAGAGAACTTTGATTCTTGGGTGGTTTAAAGGTAATGGAAAAGAAAAAAGGAAAGGAAATGAAAGGATATTTTGGAGGTTTCTTATTCACAGGGCACCATAAGTTGGAGACAAGTTGCTGTCATTTAACAACAGCAGCAGCAGCAGCAAACATAAACCACAAACAAGCAAACCAACGTTTTCACTCATTACATTTTAGGCGGAATGAAGAATCAACTTGAATATGTCCTTCCATCCACCCCCCTGCTCCCTCAACCAATCCCCCATTCTCAGTTTTTTGGAAACCTCCTGGAGCCGATGGGAATGGGGTGGTATACGAATATTAAGATAATTAAAAATAAAATAAAATAAAATAAAATAAAATAAAATAAAATAGGGGGTTTAAGATGAACAACTTTTCAGGGTGAAGTATTGCACATCATTAAACAAACCTCACATGAAGAACTAATATTTTAAATAGTGAAGCCTTTAAAAGGGGGAAAGTGCTACTTTAAAAATCTTATTTCATCATACTTACATTAATCAGAAAATATTTGTATAAGCAATACAGTTTACAACAGCAGTAAATTATCTAACCCAGAACAATTAGGGAACCCATCAAAAGGATGCATTCTAAAAATTGAGTTACATAAAGCATTATTTCACAAAGTTAATTTTATATTTTAGTTTTCCAACAAAATCTATATTGTTGTCATGGTTTTGAGAGGGTATTAAAGCTACTTGGTGAAAATAAATTCATAGTTATTAACACATCCATGACTTTTACTTGTCAGAATTTAGCATTTCAAATAATTGCTTTCCAGTGGTGCAAATTTTATATATATGAATTAATATCTCACCCACCTACTTTGCGCTTGCTGGGATACATTGCTATGCCAAATGCAATTATCAAGAGACACTGGTGAGAATTGTAAGCTCCCTGGGGCAGGGATCTGTCCTCCTGTAACCCCATGTCCACTGAAGCTCATGTCCATGGGCCCTTACCAAGCATGCCAACACATTGAGTCAAATTCTGGGCTAGGTAATTCAGTGGTGGATCAAGGTATCTCGCTTCCAGGAGAGCTCAAGCTGGATTCTCACCATACTTCAAAGAAGGCTTGACTACAGACCTAGGTGTGACATTGGAGGTGTGACACTAATCTCACTTTTAAGGCCAGCATTATAAGCTTCCAGCACTTGTAATCTGAGCCCAGGAACTAAAGGTTCAGGGTCATCCCTACTTTGTATGGAGCCCTGTGGCAGCTGCCAGGTAAGTTGCCATGGTGATCCCAGTAAACAGGACTCCTCTGTGTCGAGCAGCAAACATTGCATGCCTTCTCAGATAAACTTATTACAGATACAGGTGCACGTATTGAAGGCAATGGCATCAAGCTGGCATGTATATGTGTTCATTGACCAACTAAAGAAGTCCTGGTGGAGCAGCCGTGTATTCAAAGGGCTTTTTACCATGCAATTTTGAAACCGACATTCCCAGGAACCCTGAGAAGGCCTATGTTTACAGACCTACATGGCAAAGGTATCTTTCAGAGAGTATAACACATGCACATACTTGCTTTCTGGCACTCTTATGTGTGAAAGCATTTTCTGCTAGCAGGATAAATATAATGGGGCATTCATAACTGGCACTTCATGAATATAACAAAGCTATGCTTCCTGCTGCGGAGCTATGATCAATTTTTCTGGGGACTTAGGGTTATTGTTCCCCTTTCCTTATTAAAAGCAAGTGCAGTGCTTCTGTTCAGCCAATTCGAAAAAAAATATTAATTCCTCAGGACACAGTCTAGCCAAGATTAAGAATATTGATCTCAACAGGACAGCTGAGTGCAGGCTGAAATCGCATCAACTGGAATCCATGTGTATTCAAAGGACACAAGCCTACCTCACCGAAAACCACTCTATGCAGTTTTCTGGGTGTGCTGATTTTGGGCCAGACTTGCCAGTCCGATGATCACATGGTTTCTATATGGCCTGCTCGATCCTCCCAGCTGCTTCTAGCCTTTCACCTTTACTGTCCTCAACTCACTGGCAACAGGTGCATTGTGGCTTGCTTTGCTCCCATTGGCCAAGGGATGAATCTTCCTCACCTTTGCAAAAATATATGGAGGGTGTGGGGGAATTGCAGTGAAATGATTTATTCTCCAGTGGGAAAACCTGGCTACATTCACATGGAAGCAAGAACAGTGCTGGATCTGTCTGGACATGTTTGGTGGACGACCAGTGGAGGAGAGTCTCAGATGAGTGGTTCCTCAAGAGCATTGCTGGCCAGCTGGTTCAAAGTTAGATCACTCTCCAGAGGTGCACCAGTGCAATAAAGACTAGCAACTGACAGCTGCCCAAACATCTACTGTGTGTAAAAAACATTGTAGACTGGCCACGTATGCCATATCCAAAATAAATAATAAAAATTGAGAGAATGTAAGATGTTTTCAATAGAAAGCCAAAGGGAAAACACTTCTGAGAGAAGCTCAGTGTTCTTGTACTTATTAGTGAGGTCCTCAAGAAACATGTCTTTCATGGTACACTCATCTCTCTTGCAGCCGGTAGGCTTCTCAGCTTCCCATGCTTCAATTAAAGGCTAGGAGAAGGCATCATGAGGCAATTCCTCTGACTGGGTGATTTCAGAACAGGAAGAATGGAACAGAAAGAAATGTAGTAGAAGTATACACACTGTACTCTTGGCCACTGCCAGGTACCAGGAATGGTGAAATGGTGCCCAGACTCCCAGTGCATTGGCTGCTGGCAGCAGAAAAAACAGAATCCTGAGGGAAACATTTTGCTCCAAACATTGATAATGGTGAGTTTCTAATCTGAGAAATGGTTTGAGTATTTCTCCTTCCTCTAGGCAAATTCAGGGAAATGATTCCCCACAGTTGCTTTTCCCAAAAACAGGGAGGAGAAAGTTGAGAAGTTACTTGTGCACAACTGTATTTTTGATGTCTGTCTGTTTTAATGTTAAGGCTGCCTCCAAACGGTTTTATGATGATATCATTTTATTTTATATTCTATTTTGTATGACTAAGTTTGGTCTTTCTTTGTACCTCTGTGATATCCATAAAAATGAAGACTAGTTTTGAAACAGTAAAAATAGTGAATATTTATAGGCAGCACTGGGAAACTGCATAGAAATGGCAGATTCATTTAAGAGCTGCAAATATTCTTGGCTTGGTGCAATGAAAATGGTGCCTGTCAGTGAGAATACACATCTTGGACACAGGTTGACCTTGGCCACATTGGCACAAGTTAATATCAGAACTCTTAAAAATTATAATTGATTCTGAGAGCTGGTGTGGTGGTGAGCATGTTGGACTGGAGACTGGAGACCTGGATTCCAGTCCTCACTCAGCCATGATGGGTAACTTTGGGCCTGTCATGGAGTCTTAGGCCAATTTACCTCACATGGCTGAGTTGCGAGGCTAAAGTTGAGCTCTCTTACTTGGGGTCCCTCTTAAGAGGGAGAAAAGGTGGGATTTTAATGCAGTGTAATGCAATTTTAGCATTATGAAATGACTGCCCATCTTGTGCCATTGGGAACTGTATGCTTTGTCTATATTTTCTTTCTTTTCATTCATGCTGCTTTATTCAAGCATTTTCCTCCGAGGCTGGAAAAAGATGTAGGCAACATGTGTAGCTTAAGCTCAAGCTCTTCTGAACAAACCTTGGGGAAGGAAAACACAAGCTTAGGAAGAAAAAGCACAACCCACTAGTGCTCCCTTATCTGCCTGCTCCTTTAGAATAAATGGAAACTTTCTAAATACGGATAAGTATTAAATAATGAAAGTGGGTTGCTTAGGAAAGTTGTGAAATCTCCTTCCTTTGATCATTCCTGGACATCTGTCTTTAATGCTTGAGGAAAATGCTATGTCTCTGGGCAAATGATTTCACTGAATGATGTGCAGGATCTTTCATGAAGATGTATTCATTACCAGCTTAGACCTGCAGTTCATCTTTTAAAGCAAAGACTCAGTGCTGACTTTTCCTTTGCCTTATTCATGCTAAAACATGAATTTTAACCAGCAACATGACTTTTTGCAAACACAATGTCACACACGCCATGATCGCCATTAAAAGGTTATTCTGACAGCAAGTGGCAGAGCACTTCTCAGTTCCCCTATTGCACTCTGTCCAATCTGATAGGAGGAACCACCTGCAGCAAAGACTTTAAGATGGAAGTGAAGCCATTTCTATTTGCCTTATGAGAGCTATTGAGAGCAAGACTTTTTGAAATATTATCACGATGCCCCGTGCGATGGTAATTGAGGCTCCTGGATGTGAATGGCTGACGTGCGCGGTTTCTACGTAAGTGGGTTCAGTTGAGCATACCTCATTGCCAACAATTTTCCCCCAGACTGATATTCGACACACAGTGAATTCAAATGAGGTTTATACACATTCTCTTGATTAATAGAAAATGGCAGAGTGTAGGAGACTGAAACAGTCCGTGCTTTGCTTGATTAATTAATAAGGGACTCTCTTTTCCCAGCTTCAACTCATTATGCTAATGAAGTGTCATCAATTAAGGCTTTCCCCTGATTATTGAATCTGTCAAAGAGTGTTCAGTTCAAAAACTGCATTCCTTTGCTCTCTTACTCTTTGTGGAATTGCCATTGCAGTTTTTTTATAAAATGCTTCTTCCATTAGCTGTTGTTTGTTCTACTTTCTCATTATTGTATCTTCCTCCTGACCTTGAGGCAGTTAAATGTGGAATGAGATAGCAAAATGATATGGCAAGAACCCTATCATTGCAAGTGTGGGTCAAGATAATGTAGTAACAGAAAGATAAATTGTATTCTTCCTTCCCAACGTGTGGATAATTATTATTGGCCTGGTTGAAGATAGATTTAAGGATGGCATGCAACTTCAAAAAGCCCACATAAAGCAATGCCACTACAAGAGACATTTATGGTAGATTAGTTCATGCTGAAATCTAGCTGTAGCTCTGGTCAGCTACAGAGAGAGCTGTATTGCTGTATGCCCCAAAAGAGACTGTAATGGGAATAAGAACCTGCTAAAAGAAGGAAAGAAAGGTAGGAGTTGCAAGGAAAGTTCTGGGGAGACCATTCAGAGGGCACAGATGAAATCTTCCAATTTTATCCTGACAAACAATCTTAAATGTGGGATTAAAGTATCGCTTGCCCAAAGCAGTCGAGGGAATTTTACTTGAAACCAGATTTCCTTATTTCAACAGATTTAGTGATCAGGTTCAACCTGGGAAAACAATGTAAAGAACAATAAAGGTGAGCCTCTGGAAATATTGGGATAATTTGGGACTAGTGTTCATTGAGAATGGATTGTTACGAAATTCACTTATTCAGAAATGTACTGTGAGACCCAAACTAGTTTTGTTGGACTTTCTGAACAAATGCTGAATGGATTTTCTAAAGGCTTTCTTTTAATAGTTAGAGTTAATTTTTCCACATGGGGAAAGGTTGTTGTGTTTTCCAAGACTGGTGCAAGGACAAGCAAGCTCCAACTTAGGTCTATATCCAAGCCTTCGGGGATCCAAAATGGCCACCCATCCACCCATTTCCTTGCCATGTCTTCATCCCTGACCAAATTCAATTTCTGAGAACTTCTTGGGAGGTGAGCCTAATGGCAAAAGGAAGCAATGCCAAAAATGACCAGAAATACCAAAAGCACCTGCATATTTTTAACTTAACGCTCTTATTATCACCAGTAAATCATATATCATTTCAAATAAAGGGAAAAAATGGGGTCAGGAAATCCTGGAATTGCAGCCCAGAGAATGTACAGTGAGATCAACAATGAGATTACTTCGCTTCAAACCTCAGCAGTTTTATTGGTGAGAACACCCAGGAAAACCTCTCTGCAGAGACCAAACTTACAACAGTGCTGCCAAGTACAGGTGGTTTTTGCGATCAGAAAAAACAAAATTCTTTAAGACAAAGCGAGAGCTGGCTAGTTATTTTTACACTGCAAAGGAAGTGAAGTTTCCCCAATGGGTTGTCTGATTCTGTGAGAAAATGCATGAAAAATGGAGCTCCCAGGGCTGCCTGCTTTTCCCAGGCATGTGGCGCTGGTTGAAAAGTGGAGTGGAGCACCTTTGAGTGGAGAGGAGCAAAGGCACTGCCACCAGATTTTATATTAAAGGATATGCAAAAGTATATATTTTTATGTGAGAATTTATTTGCAACTTCCTAGCAACAAAAAAAGCTAGGAAGTCCCAAAAAGATAGATTATGCAAGCCTATTGCATGTTCAGACAGAACTAAGGCCGACAACTTTCTACATGCCTGAGCCAATATAGCTAGGAGTTGTAGGCCTTTTCTCTGTCTAAAATAGCACAGGATTGTGTCTCCCATTGTAGAAGCTTGTTTGGAAAAGTTGCACTTTGGCGAATTCTCCTATTGAAGGAAAATGTCTAGTGTTCTACTTGATAGTTAGAGTCAACCTATCTGTCAGCAATTGCTTTCTAATTTTAGTTAAACTAAATGCCATGCAATGGTATTTTCCCTCTTCTCCTAATGCTGTACACATATATTTCATTTCCCATGTTTGACTTGACAGAAATATAAGTCACCTTCGGCATCAAATAACATTATACCGCAAGGCAGCATAGGCTCCAGTTCCACTTTCATGCTTTTCTGAACTCTTTTTAAAATTTCAAAGTCTTCATTCTGTCACACAAAAAAGCAACAGTGTAAGACTAAGTCACAGTTGGAGGACAAAAACAGGTCTGGTAGCTTGCATTCAACTAAGAGTATTTTTGATGGGGTTAATGCCAGTACAATATTCCTTTCACTGTGCCCTTTTTCCCTAGGAGTAGGTCATAGAAATTGGTTCTGAGGAAGACAGAGGATGATTCTTCAGAAGTAGGCACTGAATCCTGGAATGGTGGCTGCACTCCAAAATAATTCAGTGATGCTTATACACAGTTTATTATCAATAATTTTAATTAGACAAATTATATATTCCCGTAAAGGAACCCTACCAGGTTTACTTGGTGCTACTGCCCATTTATGATGATCATACAGGCTTAGACAGGCAGACAGTTTGACCGGGTAGAAGGCAGCTTCCTGTTTTCCTGTGGAACGGAATAAAAATAACATTTTAAGAAAGAAGTCATTCTTGTCTATATCAGTGCTTTTTCAGGGTCTGGATTTGAAAAGAAGATACGATGCAAAGTGCATCTGATTTGCAACACTCCATAATGTGTCTGTTTTCAGTCTGCAGACAACTGTAAAAATGCTTGGAAGAATGATAAAGGCTGAAACCAAGTTTCTGTCATATCAAGATTTAATCCAGCAGTTCCTTTCCCCTCTTCCTTCCTAGTTCTGATAAAATACATTTCAAAATGGGAACTTTCCCCAGTGCCCTTTACATATTATAGCAGCACTGCGGGAAACTCATTTCCACAGCTCCATCCCATGGTATGTCCACAGCATGTAAAGGTGTGCAGCATTTTAGGCAAGGGCACCTGTGTGGGTCTTTCCTGCCTGCCAGCTTATGTGAGAATAAGGAGGATGAAAATGGGTCAGTTTTTCAGTCCTCAGCTGCTGATTTCTTCTTTAAAAACAAATCACATCAACTGCTCCCGCCTTTGTTTTCTGTCCTGTTTGCCAAGATTTGATCCTTCTGGCTGAAACTTCTTTTCTTTTCTTTTTCTTGCCTTATTTTTTCCATCTCTATCTGAATAAACACGCAGCAACTTCACCTGAGCAGGCTCAGAGTGCATAGGAGGGCATGTGGTGCTCTTTCAGGGACAGGGTGTCAGTGGGACTCCATGTATGCGATCTCAGCCAATCTGCTCAGGCTCTGTGACAACATCTATTATCGTATGGCAATAGCTAGGGATGGCCTGTGCAAATCAGTGGTATAGGTTAGCAACTCAGTAATGGGGGAGGGGGTGACTGGGGTTCACTTGCCCTCTATACAGACCCTTGATCCCTGATGACACTGAACCTTAAAACCTGGGATGAGGTCAGAGACCCACCCCGAGGTATGCATGCAGTTGAGACTCCAGCGTTGCCCATCTTCCTTCCTCGTCCTGTTCTGCACATGCAAGAGCATGTGTACAAGAGCAGCAGCACTTTCAGACTAGATCATACCCAAAGTTGTTTGTTGAAAGTAAAATAGGGTTAGATAGCAAAATACGGACTTAGAATCAACAAGTAGGGAGGAGACATACTCTTGATTCTTTAAAATTAAACCCACTCTGATTGAAAGTTTTTGTCTGTATGTAGCAGATAATTGGTTTTTTAGCCTTGATGTTACTTGCTTGAGGTGTGTGTGTGTGTGTTTGTGTGAACAATAGTCAATATTGCCTGGAGGCAATCACATCTATCAGTGACATGGTTCAGTTATTACTGTAGAATCAGTAAAAATAAGAAAGTAAATGTTTCATTGTAGATATTTAATCAACAAACACTCTGCACGTCTAGCTATCTTTTGAACCATTGTAACTTTTATTAAATAAGTGTTTTGCCATCTGACATATACATTTCACAAACAGACCATGTTCTGCTGTGACCATCTGATTCTTTTGCACTTCATGTTTCAGCTGTTGTGCACACAATGAATATCACAGCCATCGCTGGAAAAGAACATTTGCTGAGAAGTTATTAATGGCTGGTAAGGCAATCAGTAACTATGAACAGGTTCTCTAATTATTCACTGCTTAGAATCAGAACCAAAATGTGCTATGGCTTGCCTGCTTCCGTTGCTGTAAGCATCACATGATTTTTCAGTACCTTCTGTTGTGCCTTAAAAAAATAGAAATGTCTGTTTCTGCAGCATCCCTACTATAAATCTTATTAGCGCCTCCAATCCTTCTGTGAAGCTGTATATTCCTTACCTTGTGCAAGCACTAATTCATGGCCAGTGGACTCACATAATATCACCATTCCTATTTCATGGATAAAGTAGGGCTGTGGTGATCCCTTCAGAATCCTGCCTTCTTCTGTTTATTGGCCTTCTTATGCTCAGCCCTTGCCCTAGGAAGTCAGCAGAGCTGAGAGGAAGTCAGTAAACATACACAGAACTCCAGCTGCACAAACAGAAATCTTCTACAGCACAAACAACACTGCAAGTCATTTTGGCAGCAGAGGGACACTGCTTGGGTGGTGTTTGCATGGGGAGCTGAGCTGGTGGATTCCCTCCCCCAGTGTGGATCTCTCATACACTCCTAGGATAAATAGTACTTTCAATTAGTCTGTCATATAAGGTATCACCATTGCTAGACCATGTTTTTAGATGCAAACCATGTTGCACTAGAGCTGAATAATGGTGGTAAAAGATCCACTTCATCTCATCTTCGAAACTTGCACTTAGCATGATGGCAGCTTGCACATCAGGCTAAGCCAAGCCACAGTGAAGATGGGCTGTGCTTGCTCGTTACTCCTATGTGCTCTATGGCTTGGAATGGCTTATTTCTTCTTCAGTCCCTCTGAGTCCTCCAGGCCGCAGCAAGCATGTATCTCAAGGATCTCTGAAGCAGAAGGCCTTCTAGGAGTAACCCCCTTGTTTCAATGGGCCTGGTGCAGTTGCCGACTGACAAGGGGAATTCCACCATGTGCATCACAAAAAGAAAACTGTGTTCTGAACTTCTATGAACATTGGACAGCTTTTGAAAACTTTGTATTTTTATTGTTCTGACCATTGAATTTGTGCAAATGTTCCCTGTGATGAATTCTGCATAATTTTACACTCCTCCTCACTGCTGTATAAGACTCATGAACACCTCACAACTAGAAATGGAGAAAGCTGGCTAGCAAGAGTAGCAAAACCCTTACCAGTCCTCTCAACCTTGCTAATGCCACTGCCATTTTCCCTCATCTCTTCTCAGCCCCAGGATGGATTTTTAATTTTTTTTTGTAGGAGTCACAAGGAAAGGACACTAGAGACTGTTGTGAAGGTCTTGTCAGTTTTTTTTTAAATTACCATTTCAGCTCCTGCTTCCTTTGCTAGCAGTAAACAGAATTGCTAAACATATGCAAATCTCATGGCAAAACATTAAAACTAAGGGGGGATTGCACAAATGTCATGGCATAGCAGTAAAGCAGGGGAACATTATGCAAATTCCAAGGCAGAGCTGTAAAAGAGAAGCATAACTTGCACAAATATCATGGTGGTAAAATGGAGGGGAAATTTGAGCTAGCAGTGCTTATTTGCTTCTTGCACTTGCACATATAACAAAACTTTCCACACGTGAAATGGGTGTCCTTTCTTCATGATTACTGCAAAAACAAAGAAACAAAAAAGGCAAAACAATGTGAGGCTGAAAGGGGCTGTCACAGCAGGCTTGAAGAAATCATACCAGCAGTCCTCTGAGGTTGGAATAGCATCTCAAAGAGGATGGAAAGGGGCCTTAGGATGAGTGGGAAGGGGAGACACTAGAGAAGCCATTTTATGAGCTGTGTTCAGCAGCTTTCAGTCACTTTTCCTCCAGTGAAAAGTCAAATGAAGGAGAATAGTGAGCTGAAGAAAGCCTTTGTCACGCCTTCCACACTACGCTGCAAGGCAGGAACCCTCCATGTATGGGAGCCTCTGATCACGGAAGGAGCCATTCCTAAGATTGCACTCTGTTGTTTAAATCAGGGGGTAGAAGCTATTTATTGAATGTCTTAAACATGTTTGTAATTTCCTAGACCATAACAGTAATAACTGAACTCAATGCACATGCACATATTTTGTAGAAAATCCAGGCAACATAGGTGATATAACCCATCAAAGCAACCCCCTAAACCAATTGTGCTCTATTCCCTTTGTATCCCTCACATAAGTGGATGATATGGAGTCCTTCAGTGCTCTGAATGTTTCCTGGCTTGCTGGAGGCTTTCTGTTTAGAGAGCACTTGTAAAGTCATGAACAAAAGATCATTTATAATCTTTCCATTGTTAATTCCTTATCTCTAATCAAACATCAGAACAACTCCTACAAACTCTTTTGACCTGAGGTTACTTGCAATAAAAAATATTAGAATGCTTTGTTGACTAATTATTCCTAGAATCAATTGCATGGAAATTATGTAGAGAAAATTGCTGGAGTGAGGATATTGTGGCAATCCATGTATATCCATGTAGGCCACCTTGAGTATTTCACAGGTATTCTAAAGGGAGTGGAGGATTTTCATTCAATTCATAGGCACAAAACATTCAAGTGATATAAAAATAACAACAAATGCACTCCATTCCTGAATGTCTTGAGAAGGGCAATGACAATGGCACTCTGCGATTCTGTACGTCTTTCCTATTCACCCTTGCCCTCAATTAAAATGTATGGATAATAATGCAAGCAAACTATTTCCATGTGCATTTTTGAGTCCGTACACTTGCACTGGATCACCAAAGCATGTAACAGACTCTTTCATACAATTCTCTATCCTGCCTCTTATGTACAACTGAAAAAACATGCTTATTGTCAGACTATGATATGAAGGATATATTAAAATGTTTTTAGAAGTTATGTGGAGTAACACATGCCTGGCAGACAGATTCATCGACCAGCATCACGCAAGAGTTCAACTTTATGCTTGTCCCAAGTCAATTTTTCCCATCTTCCTTAATGATTATTTTATTGACCAGTACCATGACCTCAATGGTTTCTTCTGAGCAAGCTGAGATTTCACTTGCCAAAGAATGATTCTTCAAGGTAGTGACTGATTTTGAGTCTGCCTTTGTTTCTTCAGGTTTGGAAGGAGGGGGCTTATCAAGCCTCTTCCTGGAAGTCTTCTAAACTTTAAAATGTTTCTCCATCCCCTTAGAAGCAGTGGGATCACCCAGCCTCATCATGGGAAAGACTTTCCAAGCTTTTCCATGGCTTCATTCAGTGGAGGTTGCTGGCTCCAAAGTTTGTGGAACAGTGTACCCATTTCATTCTGAACTTTTAAGGAACAATCCATGATCCTGAAACTATTTCAGGGAGTGGGGAAGGTTATCATTGATGTTGTAAGCCGCCCCGAGGCCTGGGCAAGGGGCGGCATAGAAATGTTTTAATAAAATAAATAAATAAATAAATAAATAAATATCATGATGGAAATCTTCTCATTAAAACCCACTGTACATACGCAACCATGACAATGGAACCCTTAGCCTCCACTGGCTTCATTTCTGCCAGCCTCAATAGGCTTCTTCTTCTCCTTCTTCTTTCCATTTAACAGAAAGAAGCATGAATGGCCAGTAATTACAGAGAAAAATCCCCCAAAGCCTTTTAAATGTGTCTTCAGTTCTTAATGAAAAAAGGAGCAGAAGTACGAAATAACATGCCATCCCACTGCCCGGGATGACCCAGTCACCACAAGCTGCAGTGATCTTTCAAGTGGCAGTAGGCAAATCAACACCAGCTTGCGGTAGGATGAAGACTTCCTGGACCCATTTACACCTAAGGGCTAATTTGCCCATCTTAACAGAATCTCGTTTACTACAGTTCATTGATTCATACAGTATGGCTGTTGGCCTATGAAAGCAAGTGTCACTTTAAATTAGTCTTCCCACTGCCACAAGACACTTTCTTCTTAATTCTTAAGGTTTACTCAGTAAACCTTTTGGAAAGGGGAAGAGCCACCCGAGCTGCCTTGTAAGGCTCCGTTCTTTGCCATTAGTTCTTTTTTTTTTTTGTTATCTGGTGAGTGCATTAAGGCTGGATGTGAAAGAGCTGCCCAGCCAGTGTCTCAACAGTGTTCCTAAAATACGGATTCCAAATTGATTCTTTTTGTATCCAACTTCCCATGACAGATGGAAAGAAAAGAAATGAGAAACTGCAATGTTTTGAGAAACTGAAGCTTTTCACTCTAAACGTGTATCTCTCTCCAGATGCTCTATTTGAATCTGAGGGGTAAAGTTACTGGTGGAAAGAGATTTCATGTTTCAGAACATGTATTGTGGGATACTAGTGAATACAGAGAATCTGACTGTATATAATATTTGTATAATGTCACCTTCAGATATACTATTGTTGTATGTGTGTGTGCAATGACATTACCCTATTTCCTTAGGCTTGGTTTTCTAGCTTGATTTAGCCTTTTTTTTTTTTTTTTAGCTTCCTTGGGCGTAAGTTTTCTAGCTCAATTTTGAGCTGACACAGGTTGTGGAAGTCTCTTGTGCTGGGAAGAGCTGACGAATATGATGCTCAGGTCTTGATAAGATCTAGGATGTGGTGGTACATGCAATATGTCAGTCTAATCTCATTCGAGCTTACAGAGTTGCATAAATAAAGGAATGCAAGAACCCCAATAATTATGGAGGTTGCCAAGAGAAGAGCAAATGAACAATGGCTGTTTCCAAGCTAGGTACTTGAAGCTAAACTTCTTTTCCATGTATACCAAGTAAAATGGAAAAAAAACTTGTGACCCATTTTTTTACTCAACTCTATGTAGCTGATTCCTTTCTCCCCTATTTAGTTCTTACTGTGGTCACACTGGTGCACAATAACCAGGTTTGGGCAGAAAAGCTTGAGTAAAATGGTCCAACATCTAGCAAAAATAGACCACTTTTCATTAAAGATAGTGTCAGGAGCTGGGGCTCCTTTTCATATTTGAAAGCTGCAGATCTTTTTCCTTATAAAGCCTTGTTTATTGATCAAAAATCACAAAACACCCAGAATGAATCTCTTGAGCATACACAGAGTGGTTTGTTGAACCCAGTGTAGCATTCACTCTCAGGAACCCTCCTTGTGAGCCTGCTTTGGCTCCATCCCAGTGGGAGGGGACTTCTGAAAACAGGCATGCCTCCCCTCTACACACTGGTCTGCTGATTGGTCTGTCCTCCTCTGCTGATGCCACATGATGTGGACAAGAGCTGGGGCTGCCTTGTCGATGTCTGAGAAACTCCCCTGCTTGGAGTCCATCTTGCTTATTCCCAGGGACTGCCTGCCCACCTGGGGAGTCTGGCCTTGAGGCAAGCATCTCCACTTCCCTCGTCTCAGTGCGCCACATTCCCGGCTCCCCCTCCCCAGTTCTCCTTCAGATTCCGATTCCTTTGAAGTCCAGCCAGCAGTCCTTGAGAATGAGTGCCCAAAGCAGCCCTCTTTCTCACACCCAACATGTGGCTTCCTTGTCAGGAGATAGGAAGATACACCATGTACCAAGAAATGTTAAAAAGTGATCCAAGAAGAGAACCAGTTAATTACAAGCCTGTTAGCCTTATAACCCACATAAATTGCTGTGTAAGATATAAAATGGCTCTAAATGACAAGGGACTAATATAACTATGAATGAGGACATTATATGTATGATTTTCCAATTCAGAATGAAGGTGGGTATGGAGCTTGTAGGGACATTCCTTATTAACCTAAAGAAAATGCATAACCAAATTGAGAAAAAAACACTTACTGCACTAAGGCTCAACCTTGCACAAGCTATTAACTAACTATTGCCATGGAAACAGTGGAGGAAGGCTCTCTGGAATCCAACTGAAGAGTCGCAATCAGTGAGCAAGTTCTGTGACTGGTTACTGCTATATTTTAAATCCCCATTTAAGTTATCACAGATGTAAAATGACTTCTATAGTAGCAGTCAGCAACTGATGACCAATGGGGCAGAATCTACCCAGAAGACTTTTATCAGCTGGTTTCGACAATGCCCTTATTCCAAATCAAATGTCCTTATTCCTGTTCCCATGGCTGTTTCCACCATATAATTTTGCTCTTATAGGTCTGGGAAACATAACACCTGAAAGAGAGGAAGGCTTTGTTGGCAAGGCTGGTTATACCATGAGGTGGCTGCTTCCAGCAGCAGGGGCTGGAGGGCAAGGAGCTGCAGCCAAATGTTGAGAGACAGAACTGTGCATCCTGTATAAGGCCTGACCTGTTCTTGCCACGGTAGCCTGCTGCCATTGGATGCGGTGAACCATCATCCATCACCGACACTGAAGTACAATTTGAGTGTCCATTCAGGCAATCACAGCTGGGGATAGAAGGGTTTACCTCCCTCTCCTCATATAGTTTGATCTCCTTCCAAACCCTCTTGCATAGCAATTGCAAAGAAAGCAGCTTTCAATGGGTATGAATAACCCTTCCCTCCATATGAGCTGAGCTTCCCATGGAAAGTAGCCTCCCACATAGCTTTTAGACCTAACTCCCTGCTTTGCACTCGGGCCAGTGGAAGCCCACCCCCAAACACCCAAGCTTAATTGCATTGTGAGGGGAATTTCTGGGGGTGGGTGCAATTAGGAAGGAAAGGAGTGACTCTCCTTTCCATATGATGCTATCCCCATCTCTAATGCAGCAGTCAACCTTAGAAAAATGTTCTTTCAATAGTAGTAGTGGAAACGTTTTTCCTAAGCCTAACTGCATGGACTGGAAGGCAAACTTTTTCAAGAGGAAAAGGGTGAGAGAACAAGAAGGTGTAGGAAGAGATGAGTGTTGTTGTTATGTGCCCTCAAGTTTCCTCTGACTTATAGTGACTCTATGACTTTCAAAATGTCCTGTCCTTGACAGTCCTTCCTACAGTTGTTGCAAATTCAAGGCTGTGGCTTCCTTTGTGAAATTGATCCATCTCATATTTGGTCTTTCTTATTTCTGCCTTTAACTTTCCCTAGAATGATCATCTTCTCCAGGGAGTTTTACCTTCTCACAATGTACCCAAAATATGACAGCCTCAATTTTGTCAACTTTGCTTCTAAGGAAAGCTCTAGTTTGATTTGATCTAGGACCCGCTTATTTGTCTTTTGATAGGCCCAGGGTATTAAAAAAGTACTCTTCCTGCACCATGTTTTGAACACTTCAATTTTCCTCCTGTCAACTTTCTGCATTGTTCAGCTTTCAGGGGAGCAGAAAAAGGAAAATGTGCTTAGTGTTCTTAGAAGTTAAATAATTTTGACAGAAGTAGGAATGTGTAAATTAGTAAACCTCAATGAAAATTTCCAAATTCCATCTTAAAGTTCATTCTGACTCGCTTCTGTCCCAAATTGTGAGTTTAGTAGCTTTGCTTTTCTTTGCTTTTTTCACACATATTTTTTCAAATGTATGCATTGACTGTGTGCATCTCTGGAATGTATGCATTCTTCTCCCACTAATTAAAGTATATTTGTATGCATTTTTCAAAAATACACATTCTTTGAATTTCCCAAATGTAGGATTCCTGTTAAATGTCCGCCTTTCTCCCCCTTGTTTGTAAATCACAGTCTAAGCTCAGAGGACCACAAATGCATCCAAGTCCACAATCAGTCCGGAAGAACAATCCGGATGAGAAATGAACTGAAATAAAAATTTCACACTTTCCTAGGCTGAAGGTCCTTTCCCTCAGTATCTCTTGGCTGTGTGAGTTCAGGTGTGTCTTTGATTCTTTGTGTGCCTTCTTGTTCTTCACAGCATCTCCTGGAGAAGCACCACTCATTGTGTGCCTTCCTGACTTGCTCCAGTTGTGTCTTCCTCTATGTGTGTCTATATGTGTGTGTCACATACTGTCACAGCTCCTTATCATATATAAAGAATTCATGAAAAGCTGCAGAAGAGAGAAAAGGAGACAAGCATCCATCAACTCTCCCTCTCTCCCCTTTCTTTTTTGCAGGCTTCCTTCATCTCCACCATGCTGTTCAGGTCTTGTTTCTTTTTCCTTCCCTCTTATATACAAGACTATCCAAATTAGCCAGTTCCTTAGCCCAGATCTGAGCCCAGTGGGAATTTCAGAAGCTGGATTTTCTCCTCAGGACCAAATGCTTTCCTCTGGCGTATTCACCAGGGGACTCCTTGGTGGACAAAGAGACTGCCTGGCCAACAGCCAAAGCCAGCTGAGATTCAAACCATCAAGAGGCTGCAGCAACAAGCCTGGACCAGAACAAAATCCCACCAAAAGCCTTTTCCTCAGGACAAACGGGCTGTGCTTCTCTTTTTTACTTCTCCCTGGTGGGAGAATCTGCTAATCAGTACTAGTTCACTGTTCTTTTCCCAGAGGTCTCACCCTGCTATGCTGACCGAGCTTGATGCTCTTGATTAATCCCCTAATCACCAAGGAAAATATACAGTTTCTATCCATTCAGATACATTTTGCATAATTAAAATAGCAACCCTGAAAGGAATGGATTGCAGCTATAAATGAGCATGTGTATCCTACAGGCCTGAGCCCCCTTTTTTCTGTCTTAGCAAAGCCCCTGTTAGCAGCAACCCCAGGCCCACGCCGCTGTGTGATTCCAGCTCACACTTAAAAGCTCTTCCTAATCTTGTTTTGGTGCAGCCTTTTACAGCTGTACCAGTAGCTTCCAATAAATGAGTTTGGTTGGTCTGCACATGTAGAGAAGTCAAAGGCCTCTGAATATTTCCAGCTTCATCTCACATCTCCTGAGCATGCCATATACACAGTATGAGATGAGGTAGAAAGGACATTTTCTGCTGGGGTAGTAGCAGTTTTTCTCTTTGCTCCAGAAATTCATGTAGTAATGGACTGTCAGATGGGATCCCAAGAGATTATGAATTCAGAAACTGCTGTGTTTTTCACAAGCAACAGAAATTCCTGCAGGACATTATTTTGCCTGGTCCTAATTCCATAAAGAGCCCACAGACCCCTCAGGGTTCTGACCTGGGGAATTGGGTATAGACCCACAGTGCCTGATCATCTGTTAGGCACATCATGGGCTTCAGGATAATCAACTGACACTGTGTGGCTTTTTTGGCAGTATCGGATGTTGCAATGATTCCTGAAATTTAAGATGTAATGGGGTGGGAGGGTGAAGTGGCTTGAATTGAGTGACAGTAGTAAGTAGGTTTTTAAAATGGTTGTAAATGTGAAATGGCTGTAATACGAAGGAGAATGCTAACATAAGCAATAGCAGTTCAACAAGATGGTTGCACCTAACCAACACAGAGCAAACTAACAACAGTGAAAATCTGGGTACAAAGGCAGATTCATGGCAGCAATAGGTTGAACATATTTCAATCTTCACCTAGCTCTTCACAAAACAAAATGACAGTGTTCCCTTCTGCATGGCGGCATTTATGCTTGAGAGATAAAACAGCTTTCAGTGTAAAATTGAAAATGCCCAAACCTAAACTCCAAATACAAAGGCAAACAGATCTAAAATGATCCAGCTGTTTCAAATCCCCCACCATTCGCAATTTTTATAGCAAATTGTTGTTTGCGTTGCACTCAGTTATCTACGAATATCAGAGGATACAGAGGCATATAATTCTTTGCCTTCCCCAAAATTTAACTTTGTCAATCATTTTCTTCCTCCCTTTGGCACAGATAGACTCACCTACCCAATCTCTTCAAAAATTTGGATTAGGGCTATGTTGAATATTTACATCGAAAAGTTTTTGGTGTGAAAGCAGTAATTTTGTGGGCACTGCAATGTTGCCTGAAACCTTCTTGCCTTCCTCACCATTTCTGGTAGTTCTTTTGCAAGCTCTTTGGTGTTCAAATGGCAGCTGCTTAGCATCATCTTTTATCTTTGAAATATGAGCTTTTTTCCCTGAAGAATTAATTTCAGCCTGTTGTGCAATCATAGAATCAGGGTGATAACATCACAATATCACATAGCCAATCAGAGACAGTGATACGACAGAGACTTGGAGTTTCTTCAGAGTGAGGGCTATGCTTTCTGACATTACTCTGCATGGGTTTAGATTTTCACTTCTTTCCACCCTGCCCTGGAAAATTGGTGAGATGGAGCTGCTCTTCAGAGCAAATCACAGCACCCATGGAAGGTTGTGGTGATGTAGCTGCTCCCGCTCCCTCCCTGATTCAGCCCTATTCTTAATCATGTTTGCATAAGGAGACTGACTTTTCCTTACCATCTGATGGTCATATTAGCATAACAAGCAGTATTGTCTGGTTTGTTAATGGCTTTCTTTCTCTAATTACTATTTTGGGTAATTTTTGGTGTTCACTGGTAATTTTGAGCCACAGCTGCTGCCTTTCATTTGATTTGTTTACTTTCTATAGGGCAATTTATATTAGGGAAATGAATTCCATTAGGCTAGAGTTTTTCTGCATCTTGTGGCGGTGTAATGCATTACTGAGGGTTCTTATTTGTAAGCTTTTCTTGTAATTATTTGCAAAGAATTTGAATGTTGCAATGAGCTATACATTATTTTCTTTAAAAATACTCCAAATGCTTGGTTGATTTCACAGTGAATGAGTGGTTTGCTTTTATATTTTTAGTTTAACTTGTTTCTTCTCCTTATGCTCTATGCTGGAGCCAGCCAAATCTTCACAACCAAGTCTCCTATTGAAATCAATGTCTCTTAACTATGTGCTGAACTTTGGATTATGTCCATGAATATTCTTCCTGGATTTCTGCTTGATGGTAGAATACCTGTCCGATAAGCAATGCCTTCTATTTCTCTCAAAGATATATATAAATGCACATGTTTGTTTATGTGTGAGTGAGTGTAGAATATTCAAAGCAAAAAGAAATTAATGGAAACAAAAAAAATATCTGATGAATGGAATGATATAATCAGCAGGTGGAAACGGCATAGACAAAAGATACTTTTCCATTAGTAATGCTGCCAGGAGTCAATGTTGCCAATAATTCCAATAATTGAAATTATTGTTCAATTCTGAACTGCGCAAGCACAATAATATATAATATAATGAGCATCCAAGTCCAGAACAAAGAAAGGCTAACCTAAGCCAGACTCAGACCCTCGACCCATAGCCAGGATTGTGTTGGTGCTCATTTTATGCTCCTCCTGTCTCTGCATCAGAATCATCTCTACCCTTAAGGCTTGCTGTCCTGTGCTTTGGTTCTGCACATGTTTTCACCTGCACTTTCCAGTAGAATCAAGGCTGGTAACCATAAGCCACACCTGAGATACCACAGAATGTCCCATATAGCCCTGCACTGCTGGGGAGAACATTGCCAGCAGAGTTCCTGTGCCCTTGTCTGTCCTGTCTCCTGTCTCCAGGACAGACAAGCAAGCCTACCCATGGAACCCCACTCTACCAGTGGAGGAGCACTGATTTCACCCTGTCAAAATCTCCATCAACCAGTGTCTGGAAAGGATTGGATTAAATTAACACTTAAAATGAAAGTTAGAACATTATCAGATCATAATAGCAATAAAAGGGTGTCTTCTGTGCACTTCAATGCATGCAAAGGAAGATCAAGTCAAGTTAGTGAAAGTCCAGACAAGGCAGGTCTCTTTAAGCAGGAGTTAGTCAGTCTTTAAGCTGACTGACTTTGTTGTCTCAGCAAAGAGACAAGGCCAATGAAAGCTGTCAAAGTCTGTGCTGCAGTAGGCCTGCTCCTGTATAGAAGGGAGCTGTGCTTTTTAAAGGGTACTTCTGTCTGATTGTAGATGAAGCTTCTGCAAGCCGGGGAGCAGAAAATGGTATTAGGGATTTATCCTGGGGAAACATCGATAGGTGTGCAGGGAAAGAGGTGCTGAAAGCTCCTCCACCAGGGGCAACCTGTATGACTTCATCCAGAGGCACTGCAAGGGGACAGGTTCAGGGTCATGCGGACTCTAGTGCCATAGGATTCTATCCTGTCAAGAAATACTTAGCTGAATACACTTCATAAAGATGTTTATCGCAACTTCTCTGTCTTAAGAAGAACATTAATCTCTGTTGGCTATTTATTCTAAATTAAGCCTATTGGTAAAAGCATTTCATTCACTAAAGCAAGTATCTTCAAAGGAAGTTGTAAGAGCTTTGCACAATTTAAGTGCTGGGTATTCAAAGTGTATTAAATTTGGAAATAAAGTGAATATTTAATAGGCTTAATAGCACTGAAGTACCGAGGTGAGGAAATTATTTATCAAGTTGTGTTTGAATGCAAACCATGCAACATGCCATTGACTGAAGGCTTTTTGAAAACAAAAAGGTTCACACCTAAGACTTAGTATTCTTCTCACAGTGCCAAATATTCTGTCCAGAACTTGAACGAATCTAAGGCATAATAGGTTGACAAAACACTTCAGAGGAGCTCAGTTACCATTAACTGAGTGTTAGGGACTGAACACAAACTTCCTCTGCTGTAGAAGCAGCATCAACAGTAAGACTAACTTTCAGCTGAGTTATATCGACCCTTAACCTGGTTTTGCCAATAACTTATCATGATGCAGTAATATCCCCATCCCACATTATTGTAGCACACACAGCAAAACTTGCTGCAGAGTATCTACACTTTTTATGCCATTTCCCGCATCACACGTATATTTGGTAGCACTATCAGTGAAGGTTGCTAACCTGATGGCATTTGCCATTTGTGAATGTGAAATGGTAAGTCTGTAGAAGATAATCTGATATACTTTTGAGTAGATACATGTTCAGTTAGTTGCTTCTTGAGCACAAGGGCAAAGATGGCATATGTGAAGGCTGGAAAGCATATCACCAATTTTATTTTTTTCCAGAAGGGACAGAAGAGGACATATGTAACTCAGAGAGGGAAGTGCCACCAGGTTGAAGCAAGTGAAGCTAGAATAAAGCTGAAGGATCTTTGAACAGCTGCTCTGTTCTTCTAAGCCCTGAATCTCAGTGCACAAGTCCTCTCCCCTCCTACCACCCCTTCACAGGGAAGACAGGGACAGTACCAGATCAGCACACACATAATGGCAAACATCGTAACTGAATCACCAGAAGGAGAATCGTTGGAATAAAGCTGGTCATGAAAAAATCAGAATAAAAGGAGAGGGACAACATGATAGAGAGAGAAAACAAGTGGTGTTGTACACAACAGGAGTCACTCAGCAGTACAGTATGACAACAAAAGCTTGGTGTAGATCCAGTCCTGGTCATGAACATTTCCATTTGAGTTAGGGACTCAAGTAGATGACTATTCAGTATCGGGCACTCCTAGACGATACTGATTATCTAGTTCAATTTCAATCTGATTCCAGTTCAAACTGGAGTCTTGGCTAACCCCTTTGGATAACTTAAAGCAAAACAACATGGAAATATAGAAACAAAGCATGTCAGAAAGAATCCTGGGCAATCTAATCTGACCCCTGGTTCCAGCTGGCTCTGCTCTTGTAATCCCTACAACAACAGCAAAGCAGAAGCACCTTGCTCATTATCATATAATTATGGATAACTTTCTGTAATATTGTACCAACCATACTACCCTTCATGGTCATATGCTAGGTTTAGACTTGGTGAAAAGTGCTTTCATGGTTCCATTCCTACCTAACAGTGTCTGAAAAGTGACTCTTGCCCACTGTTGTATCATCACTCATGCTGCGGTGTTTTGCAGCATTCTCTATTTAGCTATGGCATTTATCATCCAAATAAACTTCTGGAGGTGAGAGGTGGAAAGAGATGTCATTCACATGCTGAGGAGAGCCATTCCTATTGGAGAGTTGCATAGGTGGTTGTGCTGACTGGAGAAAGAGTGTTCGACCTGCTCCAGACACCCTTGCAAGCTTGGGAAGCTGGTAGATATGGCTTTCTGAATCCAACTAAATCTTACAGATGATCCTGAAGGATGCTCAGAGATAGTATATTGTTGTTGTTAGTCGTGAAGTCATGTCCAACCCATTGCAACCCCATGGACAACATTCCTCTAGGCCTTCCTGTCCTCCACCATACCCCGAAGTCCACTTAAGCTCACGCCGACTGCTTCAGTGACTCCATCTAGCCACCTCATTCTCTGCCATCCCCTCCTTCTTTTGCCATCTATTGTTTCCAGCATTAGGGTCTTCTCCAGGGTGTCCTTCCTTCTCATTAGGTGGCCAAAGTATTTGAGTTTCATCTTCAGTATCTGGCCTTCTAAAGAGCAGTCAGGGTTGATCTCCTCTAGGACTGACTGGTTTGATCACCTTGCGGTCCAAGGGACTCGCAGGAGTCTCCTCCAGCACCACAATTCAAAGGCCTCAATTCTTTGGCACTCAGCTTTCCTTACGGTCCAGCATTCACAGCCATACATTTTATTTATTTAAAACATGTTTATGCTGCCCCCATTGCAACAAGGCCTCGGGGCAGCTCACAACAAGAACAAAATATACAAATATAACAAATTATACAATAAAAATATTAAAACCTGGTGCATCTCAGCTTAAAAGATTTAAAATCCTATAAATACCAATAAATTAACAATTAAAATACATTTTAAATAAAAAGGTCTTAGCCTGGCACCGAAAAACAAATAACGATGGCTCCAGGCGGACCTCTCTGGGGAGCGCATTCCATAGATGGGGCGCCACCACAGAGAAAGCCCTCCTCCAGGTACTCACCCTCCTAATATCATTCCTAGAGGGTTCCCGGAGAAGGGCATCTGTTGCTGATCTCAAGGGGCAGAAGGGAATATATGGACACAAGCGTTCCTTTAGATACCCAAGACCCAAGCCATTGAGGGCTTTATAGGTCATACCCAACACCTTGAATTAGGCCCGGACTTCAATTGGGAGCCAGTGGAGCTGATGGAGAAGTGGGGTTATATGAGAACAATGCCCAGTCCCCAACAGCAGCCTGGCAGCTCTATTCTGCACCAATTGAAGCATCCAGACTGTCTTCAAGGGTACCCCCACGTACAGCGCGTTACAGAAATCTAATTGGGAAGTTACCAATGCGTGTGTCACTGTCACCAGGCAGTCGTTCTCCAGGAAGGGACGCAGCTGATGGATCAGCCGAAGCTGAAGGAAAGTGCTCCTCGCCACCGCCATCACCTGAGCTTCTAAAGACAGCTCAGGGTCAAGGAGCACTCCTAAGCTGTGAACTCTGTCCCTCAGAGGGAGTGCAACCCCATTTAGGACAAGGCCCAGTCCCCCATCCCAAGGCCCGAACCACCCACCAACAGGACCTCCGTCTTGTCTGGATTGAGCTTCAGTTTATTGGCCCTCATCCAGCCCATTACCTCGGCCAGGCACCAGTTCAGCATAGACATTGCCTCACCTGGATTGGTGGAAAACAAGAGGTAGAGCTGGGTATCATCAGCATCCTGATGATTCAGCAGCCCACACCTCCTGATGACCTCTCCCAGCGGTTTCATGTAGATGTTGAATAGCAAGGGGGACAAAATGGACCCCTGTGGAACTCCATGGCATACCTGCCATGACGCAGAGCCATAGTCCCCCAGCACCACCTTCTGAAATCGGCCGTTGAGATAGGAGCGGAACCACTGCCACGTGGTGCCTCCAATTCCCAATCCCACTAGCCTATCCAGAAGGATACCATGGGCGATGGTATTGAAAGCCGCCGAGAGGTCCAGAAGAACCAACAGGGAAGCACTCCCCCTGTACTTCTCCCTGCACAGGTCATCGTACAGGGCGACCAAGGCAGATTCAGTGCCGTACCCGGGTCTGAAGCCGGACTGAAATGGGTCCAGATAATCAGTTTCATCCAAGAGTGCTTGGAGTTGTCCCACCACCACCCACTCTAGCACCTTGCCCAGGAACTGGATGTTGGCCACCGGTCTATAATTGGTGGCCACCTCTGGATCCAGGGATGCCTTCTTTAGGAATGGCCGGACTACCGCCTCTTTTAAAGAGGAAAGTACCCGTCCGTCTCTTAAAGAGGCGTTGACCACTTCCAGGATCCAGGTCCCAATCCCGTCCTTGGCTTTCTTAAGTAGCCAAGATGGGCATGGGTCTAGTAAGCAGGTGGTAGGGCGTACTTGTCCAAGCACCTTGTCCACATCATCAGGCAGCAACAACTGAAATTCATCCATTAATTGTGGACTCGACGGCGTTGTTGACATATCCTCAGTAGAATCTGGTTCAATTGTAGAGTCAAGCTCGTGATGAATCTGACTGATTTTCTCCCTGAAATGCCTGGCAAAGTCATCACAGCGGGCCTTTGAGGGTGGTATGAGATCTTTCTTTGGGCCCCGATGTATCAGCCCTTGCACCACCCGA
The DNA here is from genome assembly GCF_004798865.1 of Varanus komodoensis. NCBI lineage: Eukaryota > Metazoa > Chordata > Lepidosauria > Squamata > Varanidae > Varanus > Varanus komodoensis. Next base: position 27,789,072 of record NW_025335761.1, read on the forward strand.
AAGAGCTCTGCCGGATGGCATTGTGAGGAGGCAATGGAAGCGGAGAAGAAATTCTTTTTCGCCGTCCTCACTGCCACAGCATAGGCCTGATAATGGGCTCTTATGTGTGTTCTGTCAGATTCACCCCGTGATCTCCTCCACCTACCCTCTAGACGTCTCCCAACCTGCTTCATTGCCCATAATTCAGGTGTATACCAAGGAGATGAATGGGCTCTGCCAGGTGGGAGAGGACACTTGGGAGCGATCGTGTCAATAGCCCTGGTCATCTCCCCATTCCACAATTCAACCAGGGCATTGACAGGATCACCAGCCTTGTCAACCAGAAAATCCCCCAGAGCTTTCAGGAATCCATCAGAATCCATCCGGCTCCGGGGAAACATTGCAACTGGGAAAACCATAGCCTTGACTATATGAACTTTTATTGGCAGGGTGATGTCTCTGCTTTTTAGTATGCTGTCTAGATTTGCCATAGCTTTCCTCCCCAGGAGCAAGCATCCGTTAATTTCTAGGCTGCAGTCCCCATCTGTGGTGATCTTGGAGCCCAGGAAAATAAAATCTGTCAGTACCATCATTTCTTCCCCATCTATTTGCCAGAAAGTGAGAGGACCGGATGCCATGATCTTAGTTTTCTTAATGTTGAGTTTCAAGCCAACTTTTGCACTCTCCTCCTTCACCCGCATCAAGAGGCTCTTTAGTTCCTCTTCACTTTTTGCCATTAGAGTGGTATCATCTGCATATCTGAAGTTGTTGATATTTCTCCCAGCAATCTTAATTCCAACTTGTGATTCATCTAGCCCCGCCTTTCTCACTATGTGCTCTGCATATATGTTAAATAGGCAGGGCGACAGTATGCAACCTTGCTGAACTCCTTTCTCAATTTTGAACCAATCAGTGGTTCTGTGTCCAGTTCTCACCATTGCTTCTTGATCCGCATATAGGATTCTCAAGAGACGAATATGATGGTCTGGTACTCCCATCTCTTTAAGAACTTGCCACAGTTTGTTGTGATCCACACAATCAAAGGCTTTAGCATAGTCAATGAAGCAGAAGTGGATGTTTTTCTGGAACTCCCTAGTTTTCTCCATGATCCAGTGTATGTTGGCAATTTGATCTCTAGTTCCTCTGCCTCTTTGAAATCCTGCCTGTACTTCTGGCAGTTCTCAGTCCACATACTGCTGCAGCCTAGCTTGTAGGATTTTGAGCATAACTTTGCTAGCATGTGAAATGAGTGCAATGGTGTGGTAGTTTGAACATTCTTTGGCATTGCCCTTCTTTGGGATTGGAATGTAAACTGACTTTTTCCAATCCTGTGGCCACTGTTGAGTTTTCCAAGTTTGATGGCATATTGATAGGAAGCCACAAAGAGATCAAGGGGAATTGTGTGTGGACATACCGCCTGTGTGTGGCAATGAGATTCTTTCCATCAAGGAAGCCTGGTGGAGAGATCCGTGGTCCTTCCTGAGCAGGGACAGTGCAGCCAGAGTTATCCATGGTGTGAAAGCATCCACATCGGACTGCCCCAACACATTGTTGGGCTGCCTTTGGGGACTTTGAGTTGTTGAATTCAGTACTTTGGGTATGCAGTGGCTTGTGTGCCTACACATTCAGAGATGTGCAGGTGGGATCCAGCCAGTACAATTAAGGAGGTACAATTATGGATTGCTAAATCAGCAAAGAGGCCAACAATTAGACAGAGTTTATCTCCTGGTAATCTTGAGTTATCTTGACCAGTGGAAAGCATACCATATGCTTTATGGTTAGGCGTTCTTATGAGGCCTTGCCCTCATGGCTTGTTGTAGGCCACCATCTTTGTCTTTAGTCTACCCTGCTCAGCCACAACTGCAGGGCACAGGAAAATACAATAAATCCTTTGTATTCCAACTTCAGTGGCATAATGGTCTGACAGAAAGTTATCACTTGAGGGTTAAAGATTTCTAGTTATAGCCTTTCTAAATGAACAACAAATGGGCTGCTTTCTTTGATAGCTCTTTTATAGCTGGGTACAGCTGGATTAAACTCAACCACAAAGGGAACTCAATTTTCTTTATCATCAACTTGATATTGTTTAACAGATGTTTTCTGGAAACTATTGTAGTCTTTTTAATTTGTCTCTCTATAATGTGTAGCAAATATCTCTGGTTAATAGCCTGATTATTAAACTTAATTCTTTTTCAATCACATTTTTCATTGTTGCAGAAACTTTGCATTTTGAAGAGCAAAACTATTAAAAACTGATTTTACTCTGACTCTGATGCTAGCACTTGAATGTTGGAAGATTTCCAGATAGTCTTTACTATGACTGGGAGTGTGACAAAACCAGTTGTGTAGCTGAATGTAACTGCCAAAAATAGCTTTAGTAATAGACAATAATCTATGTTTCTGATTATGTGATCTGTTATTTTTTCACTGCTTCTTGGAAGCTGGGTAACAGCACAGACTCAAGCATCCAGTTTATCTAATACCATCTAGTTCTAGAGCTTCTGTTATTGGGCAGTATAGGGAAGAAGAAAACAACAACATCTCTTTTTGTCGTCCAACTCTTGTATAACGCTAGTGCAGGTTGTTGGAAACAGAGGCAGAAGTAATGGGGCAAAACTAAGGGAGATGGGCTGAACTAGGGCCACATTTATTTAAAGATTCATTAATTTAATGTTTGTTTGTTTAAGAATTCATGCTTAAAGGGCTTGCAGAGGAAGCTGTGTGAGAAACTCACATCTGAGGAGCCTGCCAGACAACTGGCCTGCAATTATTTGGGTGAAGACTACACAGGCCCGGGAGAGGGAGATAAACTTTCTCAGCATCTTTGCCTGACAGCACCTTTGCAAGCGAGTCATTCCCTCCAGGCCCTACAAGTGGGTTATACTAGGTAGCCCCACATATAGCCAGTCTAGCCCAGGAGTTCCATAGGACCTTCAAATCATCATAAGGGCCTCCCAGGGTGCTTACCTAACCTCTTCCTAGTCACATCCTGCCACAGAAGAGAACATGCCTCTACTTATTTGCTCTTGCTCCACCTGCAGTTCCCCACAGCAACTGCTACTTTGATCTGGCAATCGGACTCTTTCAACCTTGTACAATCCAGCCCAACAGTCTTTGATGCTTGACCCCCCACCAAGCATCCTATTCTATGCAAAGTCCTGTTTCTATTCCACCTCCCACATATCCCTCCTTGCTCATCCCATTTCCCATTGGCCATCCATACTCTGTAGGCCAACATGTTAAGAACATAGACCACATGTTAAGAACATAGGAACACGGGAAGCTACTGAGATCATTGGTCCATCTAGCTCAGCATTGCCAACACTGACTGGCAGTGACTATGAGTTCTTCCAGTTTCTTGTTGATGTTTACTGTGATTTTTACTGGTATATACCTTCTTGTGGCACCAGCGTATAAGCCCAACTGTTGTGTAGTTAAAGCTTCATGAATATTCACTTGTTGTTGTTGCATTGACTAATATGAAAGCAGGATCCAGCCAAAGTTGAGGTGACAATTTTATTTATTTTATGCATACAGCTATTCTGTCCCTTACAAGTCCTTCAATTTATTCTTCTTTTATCACAGCAGCGATAAAAGCATCTGCAGTTTCCCTCTGCTTCGGGCACTTCTTGTGAAATTATGCTGGTTTCAAAACTGATTTTTTTCTCCCTCTAAAATGGCCATTGGAAGATTTCTTCATTACTTATAATCCTTTTGCTGCTTTCAGCGAGTGGTACTTGATGGAGAAATGCCTTGGCGTGCCCCAAACTTGTCCAGAATATTTGTGGAAGAATATTGCAGATGTTGGGAGGGAAGACAGACAGGCGGGTCTAAGGGTGCCAGCTGGGCTTCTCAGTGTGGGTGGGGACCATGGCTCTTGTGATGTGATATTAACAGCAGTACACCACCCTCACCCTCTTCCAAGCCTCAGGTTCCCTCCCTGTTTGCTGGTTGCCCTCTGGGGGCTAAGTAGAAATTTTCTAAGGTAGTCGAAGGGGCCATTTCTTTTGCCTACTTCATCTCTAAGCAGGAATGGAAAATAGCTGTTCATAGGATAACTGGCCAACGGGCTGGTTTTGTCACATTTAGGCGGGTAGACACAGGCTTATCCTGGTTGGTGAGCATCCATTGGATGATCTGTGGTGACTGGCACTCTGGAGGCTTCAGGCTCAGTGTGTGCAGCCCACTATGGAGATGTGGATGGCCACTCAGGGTAGCTCAACTTGTCCGCTTGGAGTTGTGCAGCTTGGGGGCTGAGGTGACACGGGAAAGCTTCCCTACACTGTGATGGTATAACCAGATGGGTGTTGAACGGACAGGGGCCCCAAGACAGGACTTGGATCTGGCCCAATATTCTGCAAACTGTCCTGAGCTTCATTGACTATATCGGAGCAGTATAGAAGTGTCATAAATACATAAATTAATAAATATTAATTCCCTGTAAAGAACACTATCCCCATCCTTTATCTGCTTTAGAGAAATAGGGCCCACAATTACCAAACCTCTCTGTGTCAGCCTTATTCACTTGCAGTATAATCTATAGCATTCCCTACTAAAAACTGGGAGTGCTCATTTGGAGATATTCTGGTTTCTATAAGGCATACTATAGATCTCAGATTTCCAAACTGAGTTGAGCCAGCTGCTTGAATTTGGAAAATTAACAAGCTTTATGTTGCTATCAGCCTATGTACATAGACATCTAAGCAAAATATCCCAAGAGATATTTGTAATTGTATTAAGGTGGACATCCCATAGATTGCGTTCCTAATATCTCACTTTTTTTTTTTAATAGCCTGAGTTGTACCAGAAGGATGCCTTTTGGCATACTGGTATCAGTAATATGAAAACTGGAGCAGGTGGGGACCAAACTGAAATCATACCAAATAGCCCTAGAAAAAAACAGATCAGTGGAGAAAATGTAGTCTGATCACAGAATTAGATGTGGTACTTTGTTTTTGTTTTTTTTTTTAAACTGACTACTGAGCAAAATAAAATACAAGTGCATGATATAAGACAATTTCATTAGCTATGAAGGGCCCATGTACCTTATTAATTTTCACTGTGGATTCTATTGCTTTTCTCTGAAGTTCATATTGATCATATTGAATTGCATGCTGAAGCTGTAGGCTGTGTACATTACTGCAATGGACAAATCGCCTTTATTGGATATATATGCTGTTTATCATCATCACCTTCTTGAAGGGAATGCAGATGAGTGATATGATGTATAGTTTCACTTCCAAGTAGAACGTATTAATTAAAATTACCAGCCCAATTATAGCTTCCTAAGTAGCAAATATATGTACCAATGGAACAGACACCTTCCCATGACACTGATAACTCAAATTCTGACAAAAATGTGAATAGATTACATACTGAAACATACAGAAATATCTAAGGACACCTATGGGTAAGACTAAGGAACAGCTAATGATTTTTGTGAATTTGCATAATATGTATACTTGGGGGAAATAAATATTCCACCATCTGTAGTAATTATTTCAACTTCAAAAAACTTTTCTTTACAGTTATTTCTGCGCTATTACTTTCATACTTTACAGGACAAAAAGAACAATCACTGTCCATCCAGTGAAAGAATTAAACTTTCTTTCTATACCTTATTATTGTGATATAATGAAAGAATAATTTTCAAGACTTAAAGGGCCAAAAAGGCTATGCATTATTAGCACTCTCATGGCTCAGTCCAAGTAGTGTTGATTTTTACTTTTTCTGTATTTGTTTATAGATTTCTCTATATTTTAGAGTATATTTTAGCATGAAACACTTATTGCCAGTCACTTGGCCTTCAGAGAGGCCTTCCACCTTTTTTGGAAAGGTGGGAGATATAAAAAACAGTTAACATCAAATGATTGGTGGTTGCCAAAGAGGATGCATCCATTCAGAAGATGGGAGTGTGACAATCATGGAAGACCTGGAAGTCTGGACTGAGACCTTGGGACAGCCGAATTGGGCTTCTGGGCAAAGATTCTGCAACCTTGTTATAAAGGGTGGTCTCCATTTCTTGGATTAGCATCTTGAAGTCCTCAGGATTTGTTTAAGACTTTACTGATATTAGCAGAAAGCAAGATAAATATTTAGAAAATTCAATTCACTTGACTTTTCTTATTTTAATTTAATTGATTTTATGTATTTTACACACAGAAATCAAGTGTTTGGTGTTTACTTACGCCTTGGCTTGGGTGCTTAACATTGTTGATAGACTCTGAGCAGCCATAATTTGATGTTATATGCTGGGTTCCATTTCCAAATTGAGGATCATTCACTTTGAGGAAGCTTAATGAGCAACTGGGCCCTGTATTCTTCTTTTTTCAAATCTATTTTCAGAAAGTACAATAAAAGGAAGAAAAGAAATTATATAGGAAAGAATGTGCCAGGGGTCATTCCTGAAATCTGGCATGCAACATCCTCATTTAAACACATTTATAATACACAAAAGTCTCTATCAGGCCAGTATTCTTCACAGACATAATTCCACCTTCTGTGTAAGATGGAAAAGATAGTCCCCATTGCTTCAATGGAACATTGAATATTTTCTGAAGCTGTGTGCAGATGGTCTCCCCAAATGCACCCTATTAATTGTTATCATCACATTGCATATATGTCCCACTTTTTCCTATTGTGAGGAACCCAAGACAGCTTACATGCCTCCATTTTATTCTCTCAACAACAGCTCTATAAGGGAGATTAGACTGAGAGGGAGTACCTGGTCCCAAGTCAGCCAGGGAGCTTCATGGCCTACTGGGAACTAGAACCCAGATCTCCCAGGTTCTCAGTCCAACACTTCAACCATTGCAGCACATCGGCTCACAGACTTATGAGCAAAGCAATCATTTCACTGAATGAATGGATACAGAGAATGTGGCAAAGGTTAAGTATGGGTTAAGTGTCATCAAACCATGGGGCTGTTGTTGAAACATGGTTTATCATGGCGTTTGAACCAGCCATGTTTACAAACCATGGTTTGTTAAATTCATTTCAGTGCATGGAGACAGACATTCTTAAGGGCAGGGGAGAAAAATCTAGTAGTCCATTTGTGTCCATTGTGATTGCCAGGTCCAGAAAAGTTAGCAGAGTAGGACACTTATGCTTCCCAGAATCAGCACAGAAAATGGCTTTGCCTGCATGTTCTGCAAAAGCTAAAGCACCAGTCAGACCAGTAAAAGATTCACCTGCAATGGAGAAACACCCAACTGTTTGTTTAGCTCTATTTATGGCATTCCAATCCACAGACTTGTAATTTTGATTCACTGAAGCTGTTAAGCAACTGTTAAAACAATTAGTGGGTTTAAATTCAACTGCAGAAATACTTACAGGAAGTCTCGTTTTACATAAACTTTATGTAAGCCAAAGCCAGTATCAGGAGATATCTCAAGTCCTATTAAGAATGATGTGGAACTTAATTATGGCAGCGAAGATCAAGTGTCAGTTGGAGAACTATATTTACAGCCATCAGTGGAAATCAGATTTCTCTATATTATGTACAAGCAGCTTGTGCTAATTAGTGTGAAATTTAATTTGTACTAATCAGTGGAAGGAAGTGCCAAAAGAACTTGTCATGTTAATTTGTGCTTTTCAGAGTACATGGAAACACACACACACAAAATCAAGCAAGAGTCACTAGCAGGATGGAACTCCTGACCTTGGTCCTCCATACCGACTGAGCATCTTCCAGCAGTCATCAGCATTCACCTTCAGGGTCCTCTTAATTCTACAAGGAGAAATCAGAACATAAAACATGGTGGATTCATTTAACATTCAGCTGCCCGTGGTTTTCTTGTTCTACTTAACTGCGGGACCCCAGATCTACAGACCCCAACCTCTAAAAACTATTCTGCCTGTCCTTTCTCCTGACAATATATGTTCTCCCTTCCAATGCAGTCAGGAAAAAGTGTGTGAGGATTTCCCAACGTTTCTCACTCCCTCAGTTTCCTTTATCTTTCTTTCCCTGAAACTTCTTTGTCGTCCACCAGTCTTTCCATCAGGTTCCTGCTTCCAGCCTGTGGCATGTTTTGCCTTCCTTCCTTCCTTCAGCCCTGCTGTTGCTTGTGGTTGATAGTCCAGTCCTCAACTCCCTGGACCACCTAGCACTGCTTGGCATTCTACTCCTTCCCAGGATCATGCACTGCTCTTCTCTGTAATGTCAGTGAGGAAGCTCCTCAAAGGAACAGAGCCTTTGCATTCTTCCCAGAATGTGTGCTCCATAAAAAGCTGCAGAAGATGAACAGGCAGCAGAGGAGCAGAAGCATGTCTGTTAGCTCTGAACCAAGAAGGATATGGCGTGAAGATCAAAAAGGGTGCAAAGTTCCAAGACACAGGCTAGCTCCAGTCAACAGTGATGAGCCTGACAACATCTCCATTATTTACGCATTTGGCATACACGAGGACCAGGATTCTGCATATGAATGTGCACCTCTTGGATGGAGGAGCTCTATGTCAGTCTGGAGCGATGAATGTGAAAAAGGGTGATGGATGGCGAGGCCATCCCTCATTGTCCTACAGCCCCTGTCAAGCATCTCTGGACTGCTCTGTGTGACGGTAGAGACTGAAGCCCATAAAATTTCAGTCAAAACATCCGCATTGCAGCCAGGCCACCAAGCTTCAGATCTCCTTCCAGTTGTACCCTCACAAAACATGGAGACAAACAGTCATGCAAGTTCTTTGGCTGCTGGGTGTTACATAGTTCATTAAGTATGGCCATGGTTCAGAATATCTCCTCCTTGTCAGTGTGATACTGCTCCATATATACTCTGAAAGTCACACTACAAATGTATATTAATCAACTCAAATCTTTTTTAAAAACTATTTCCTTAAGATGGTGAGTCCTCCTTGCAAACAAGCAGTTAAAAAATAAATAACCAGAATGTTCTTTCTCTTGCTGTCTCCCCTCGTGTGATGGTTTTGTATTTCTTCCTACCATTTTAATCTATGTGCATTTCCTTTGGGCAGTAAGCCATTCCAGTGGGGTGTATAATTTACTTTCCTTATCACACACTGATGAGTTGATTTGGGTTTTCTTTTATCATTCATTCAAATTATTGTTTTCCTTTGGTGATGGATTTTGCTGCTACTCTGTGCACTTATTATTTGATTTTGTGGCAGGGATTCTTGGCTTGAATTTGAGAAAGAGTGTATTAAGTGTTGTCCCCAAGCAATCACCACAAATGCAATGGAGTGGAAGTGAAGAAAAAACCTCAAACAAACACAGAAGCATGAATAGGATCACAGTGAACAGAGATGGATGAACTGTTTAAAAAAAAAAGTTAATCCTCTATGCTGTTTGTGAATTAAAGCAATGCTTAAAAAAAGAAAAAGATTGGCCATGAAATAAAATTGTTGAAATGGAGAGCACAGAGGGTGTTTTGGAAGTGATGTTGAAAGCAGGGGGTACTGCCAGTCACCAAACCATAAAAAGCTATGCCAACTCATTCTATCCTACCCATGTATAGTGTGCCAGGAACAGTATCCAGTGCTGGCTTTTCCTTAGTGCTACTGCTGATGGGAGTTGGAGTCCACCAAAATCTCTAGGGTCACAAATTCAATGGAAAACACTTATACCCACTTAAGTCTGGGTACCCATTTTTCACTGATTCTCCTTACCTGAAACCACTAACAACAACCCAACATATTTTCTAGGTTTTGAATGGAGCCTATTCTTCTCCTGTGCCCTCTGACTATCCTGGAAAGAGCTGTGTTCATCACAGGGCCACTGAATTCAAACAAAAAGCAGATTTGAGCCACCCATCTAAAAATGAGGATTCTGAAGATCAGGCTTCCTAATTTTCCAGCTCCAGAAAGACTAAAATCCATTGTTAGCACTCCCAGCAAATGCCCAGCTGAAAAGGACCTAGTTAGGCATGGGTCCTTTCTGTATTCTCTTTCTCTTTTCTGGCTTCTTTCAATCACCTGTTTTGTCTTTTCCATATTTAGACTATACAAAATGCTTTGACTTCTGCTTTTCAGACTCTCTTGGAAACATCACTAATACTGGATGGTCTTTTTTTTAAATCACATCTACATCTCAATAAAAATTAAATTAAATAGCAAAATGGCTGTTTTTCTCAGAAAATCTACCATCTATGATTTAATTTAATATCTGATCCATTTTTCTTTGGCCACTGTAAAGGCCTTAGAGAGCCATCACACTGTGAGAGAAAAGCAACTCAGCAAATTGATTATCCACAAAAATCACAAGGGGAAGACTTATTTGTGTATGTATTATTTCAATTTATATTCCATCTTTTATCACAACATGATGTCAGACCACAATTTATCATTATTAAACCAATAAAATCAATAACAACCAGTTAATACTCAACCATCAGCTATGTTGCTGTATTACATAAATGCCAAATCCAAATTTCATTCAATGATAGCATAACCTAATAATGGTATAATAATGAACAGATCTTCTTTCACATGTAGAATGATACCAGTACAACTCCTTCTTATTCCCCAGGATAGAGGAGCTAAACATCTACTTCCTTCCTCTCTTCTTCTTCTTGTATATCTAGGAATATCCAGGGCAGCATCAACAAAATCGTAGTCTTTTGGTGGAGAAGAATCATCAAGTGCCATGTGCTATCTTAATCTCTTGTGGTCTGTGTTTCACATCTTCTTGAACAAGCTTCCTTCTTCTGTCCTTCTGACCTGCAAGAACACCTGCCATCCTTTCATCCTTTCATGTACAGGACTGAGCTGCTTAGAGATGAGCAAGGTTCAACTAAATTTGGATCCCTTCTTCTCCCTCATGGCAGAGGATCAGTATTGTGATCATATTGCTTAATCTGATAATGTTGTTTAATAGGCTTATCTATTGTGAGGGAGAGACACAAGTCCTACTAGTTTCCCTTATTCCTAATAAATGATATGCATGCAGACACTTCTTTTAACACAGTTCTGTTTCATCACAGTTGGGCACTTACACACTAGGAACCCAGCAAGCTGTCTTAGACTGAATGAGACCATTGATCCACATAGTTCAGTATTGTCAACCCTGACTGGCAGAGGTTCTGCAGGTGTTCAGGAAGGAGTTTCTTCAGCCCTATCTGGGAATGACAGAAACTGAATGCAGGACCTTCGGCATATAAGGCAGGTGGTGTACCTGGTGTTTTGGAAGTTTTACTGTTGCTTTCTGGCTATTGCAGTGTTTTATTATTAGTTATGGTTTAATCTTTTAGACTTTGTAAATCACTTTGAGTAACTGATTTTCTAGAATAGAAAAGTGTGGTGCAATTATTATCATTGTTATTATTATGACTGCACATAGGCACATTTCTGTTTAAATTCATGTCTGGAAGAAAGCTTGTGCAACTTTAGTAAGTGGCTTAACATGGTGCTTGCAGACAACCTGGGCAGTTGAAACTAATTCACATAGTTTTTTTGGATGAGTAAATTGCATCTTGACTGTAGCAACAGGGAAAAGGGTTAAACTCCCCCTCACCAGCTGCTGCAGTCCTAATAATTAACCAAACCAGAAGTTGCTATTTATATTTCAAAAATAAATGTGTGCATTACATGCAAAGACATATTTAATGCCACATCTAATCTGACCCACAGACTTAAGGCTTAATTCCTCTAAATTAATGCAAGCAATTTAATTCAAAACTCACAATATGAATTGGGAACATTTGAAAAGGAAATTCTAGCCTCATCCATACTCCAGTAATATTCACACCACCTTTTTCTAAATTACCAAGTATTTCATTAAAAATTAAACTTTGAACATATCTTGGAATGATCTCATGTTGATCTGTATATCTTTTATTTTTTCCTATTATAATTATTTTCATTCTGTCGCACAGCAGTTGGCTGTCCCCATACAACTGCTGATATCATCCAGGCTACAGGCAAAAACTACAAATAACAGAAGCCAAACATATTATTTTGACCCAAAAGTCAAAGACATTCTGAGCATTAATTTCATTATCTGAATAATATATTTGGCACATTCTTCCATTTGAAAATAGAGAGAAGAAGGTTTGGCCAAATTGTTTTACTGCTGATAAAATTATTTCCACAGTTTAAACATAATGTGTGTCTATCATTTCCCCTAACTTCTGCTCTAGATATTTGATGAGGCAGTTGAAAAAACCCTGCAAAACATTACATTTTATCTCTCTGTGTTAGAACAATACAGACAACAAATACATGCAAAGCTATGGATTCCATTTTTATCCATGAGAATCTGTGCTTTTACATCAACTAATATCTCGCATAAAAGTGTATAAAATGATTTCTTTTAATTTTAAATAAGCAATGGGCCAAATTCCATGGATCCATGTTTCATATTTAATTTGTGCGTGACATGAGCATGATAAAAGATGAATACATCTGAGCACTGATGCCATCAGGGCAGGCCCTTGGAGAGCTTTTCGACCTGAAAGGTGACCAAAAACCATTTAATTAAATAGACAGATAAATAAATAAAAGTCCATGGTCCAACTCAACATACTAAACAGGAGGACCCCTGAATGCAGCACAAATGTCTTGCCAGATTCTGAAGGTAGTTTTTTGGATGTCCCTGGGTTGTAGCATTAGCCACACAATGCATAATTTGATGCACTAACAGAGGTAGTAGATGTTTGCACATGTGCTGTCAAAATGGTTGGACATTAAACAGGTGTACAGAAATGCCTGTGTGCATCTGAAATCACTGCAGTGAAAGACCTCATAGAATCACATGGAGGTTGCAGTCCGGCTTCTGTGTTTCATCAAAATGGATGTGTGTATTAGTAACATGGGGGTTGGGAGATGCAGATATACCAAATGACCCGAAAGCTGCATCAAATTGTGCCCACTGTTATTCTCAATCCTCCTACTTAAACCAGAATTCTGGAGAATCCGTATACAGGCAGAACACAACAGTAGAAGAATTAAGGATGGATTAGGGAAACTTGCTTATGGAGTCAGAAAGCACTCTGTCTGACTATGGATTCAGTCTTACTGAAACTCACAGCTCACTTACAGCACAATTCCATGCTTGTGTGGATAAATGTTGCATATATAGGTGTTTATGTTTTGTTAGATTTAAAAACTTTGAGTGACCTCTGTGTTGCACTAACATACCTGAGTTGATGATTTGTCAGGATTCTTAAAGGCCTTGGAGAAATCTGTTAGAAAAGAATCAGGCTGGACTCAGATAAGACAAGGCATGGTAGGTTTTTTGTTTGTTTTGTTTTTATCATTGTTACTCTGCTGCATTGTCTGAACCCAGTCATAGTATTTCACCATGATAAGTATGGTCTGTAGAAACCACAACAAGAAACAACAGTTCAGTGTTTTCTCTGTACCCAACTGGCTTGCTGAGTTGTCTGAACCCAGATCATGGTTTCCATGGCACTGATATTAAAGTACCATAGAGTGTCTTAGAGAAGGTGGCAACTGCAGGAAGCCCACACCTCCAGCCTCTGTGAGTGGACCAATGAGTAAGAGGCAGGTGGCAGGCAGGGAACAATGCACCTTTGGATGGAATTTCAGGCACTGTGGCTGATGGGGTATGTGCCAACAGTGAGAGGACTGAATGAATAGGATGGAAACCACAGTACACTAGAAACGACTTCATCATCTGCCAGGTAAAAAAACCACAAACTTAGAAACAGAGTGAGTCAGAAGTGGTCTCCCAGGCCATCTAGTCTGACCCCACTCCAGCTGGCTCCATTCATGACATGGCTCCCATGTGCATGCCCAGCCTATCCTTGAACACCCGCACCGATGGGGCCTCAACCACCTCCCATGGAAGCCCATTCCATACCCTCAGAGTCCTGATTGTCAGGAAGTACTTCCTAGCATCCAAACTGAACCTTGGTTCCTGGAGCTTGGCTCCATTGGAGCATGTCCTGCCCTCCACTGCAGGGGGAAAAAGGTCACAACCCACCTCTGTGTGATACTCCCTCACATACCTGTATGTCACTAACAGGTCTTATCACAGTCTCCTCTTCTCAAGGCTGAAAAAACCCAGCTCCCTCTGTTGCTCCTCATACGGCTTGCCCTGCAAGCCAGTCACCATCCTAGTGACCCTTTGCTGCACCGATTCCAACCTTGCTATATCCCTCTTGCAATGAGGGGCCCAGAATTGAACACAATATTCCAGCTGTGGGTGCACCAGAGTTGTATAGTAAACAAACAAGGTTGATTGTTGCACTGTGTGAACGCAGCCTCAGAGACAGTTGGGGAGCAGAGGTCATGAAGGTGAGAGTGAATGACAGTCAGCTGAAGAGAGCAGTGTTTAGAGGGAGGCCTGGAATCCAAAGCTGGTGTATGTGGACAATAACAGGAGGCCAGACTGAGTGGTGGTGCTACTTCTTGGAGGAAGCAAAGCCAAACACCCAGGGGGCTCAGCTTCAGGTCCTAAATGAAAGACCTTCAGGAGGGGTGCCTTAATGCTATCATAATCTGCTGAAAGAGAGGCAACAGAAGAAACTGAAGGCCAAGAAAGACTGTTGCATATGTTGTTTGTGGGCACAGGGACAACGTGCCAGAACACACAGAGTATATAGTTTTGATGGGAATGCAAGCTCTGACAGTGAAGACAAGATAGCTGTAGAATCTCAACAAGTCCCAGTATCAGATCAAGGCCAAGGAATGTCTGGGAAATAAGTTGCCAGTACAGGAAGATGGGGGTGATGGCCAACCAGCCCATGGGAATGAAGAGATAGCAGAACAGGAGGTGAAGTTGACAGTCTGGGCTGATGAGATACCTGATCTACCAATAGCAGACCAGGAGGAGAAGAAGGAGCCTGGATGGGTCTCACAGCAGGAGTTGAGCTGTATGTCTAACACAGAGGTCCCTCCCCTTGATGGCAGTTGCCAGGAGACAGCGTGGGTAGGAAATTTGGTTAAGTGAGAAGTGGGAGGATTGCAAAAGGACTAGGTTCCCCAGTATCTGCTATGAGGAGGAACAGCCAAAAGGGGTATAAAGAGGAGGAAGGCAGAGGGACATCAGAGAAGGCTCAGTGCTTCATTCTGGGTGAACCCAGAGCTATGGAAAAATAAAGTCTTGAGAAAAAGCAACTTGGGAGTGGCGTGTTTACTCAGAAGGAAAGCAGCACCTCTGGACAGCATAATATACATTTCTGATTGTGGGAAGTCAGCTGGGGTGAGGTTTAAGGAAGTTGGTTTTGGGGAAAGCCTATTGAGGGCTTATTAATAGCAGAGAACATTCATTTATTCAGTGTTGTACACAAGGATTTTTAAGCACATTTAAACTCCCCCTTGCTATAATTAGGACAAGACTGTATTTTCTTACGCTCTGTCTCTAGTGTTGGTCACCATCTCATGCCTGAGCCTCTTGTACCAGGCTATTTGGAGTATTGGATCAAATTTCTCATACCATGTCAAATCAGAAGAAATCCCTACTGAGTTCAATAGGACTTGCTTCCAGGCAAGATTGTTTAGAATCGCAGCTTCAGGTTGCCTCCTGGCCCAATTAGCAACCAAATCCTATTCTATACCATAAAGAGTGCAATGTCCATACTATGCTGAGCCTTGCATCTGATTTTTCCAGCAGGCTTTGTCTCTTCAAGGTGTGCCTTCTGCTGTGGGTGGAGGGTGGAGAGAAATTGAGACATATCGCAATGGTAAATTAAAGCATTTTTCAACAACCACAAAAGCATAACTAATCGTATATTGTGAATACTGTTGCTATAGCAGAGACAATGCAAACATGAAAGAAATATGGTTTCAAACTGCAGGCTCACAATCTAGTACAACATGTCACAGGAGAAGAAGAGTAAGAGGAAAAAAGAGATAATGGGCCAAAAGTTGTAGCAAAACTCAGAAAGATCATGAAAGGAAGAGAATAAAACATGGACTTTTGTTCACTTCTTCAGTAAAAGAAGTCAGTCAGACAGATGACTCAAATGTTTAATGTGTTCTTGTATAGTTGTGTTTATCTTATTTAACTATGTGGACCTGTCTCATGTGCAAATGTTTATTTTTCATTGTCCACTGTTTATAATGTATTCTCAGAAACTGGAAAAATTACATTTCCCTCTTCTTGTTGATATTAGACCTTTCCAGTTCAAAAAACTTGTTTCTTCTAAAGCACAAGCCAATATTACCAACTTGTTTATAGTTGTGTAAACTTTTTATTTGTCAAAAGTACCTGCAATTAGACCAGCTAGGATGTCAGCAGTCTCTTGAATGATTTCATCCAACAAGACAAAGAAAAAGACTATTTATAATTCACATTAAATGTCTTGATTAAAAAGGCAAGGGGAAAAATGAATTGGAGTCCACTCCACATTGAGGGTTCTGGGGTATAATGGAAACATGGACTCTGATAGCATCAACAGTTTTGACTAACAGGTGGAGAGAAGTTCAGCATTCTTCAAGGATGCACACTTGCATATGCCATGCATGTAAATATTTATGTATTTATACTGAGTTAAGTTACTTCTATACCACCCCAAAGTCAAGGCCCCCCAGGCAGTGAACAGTTAATAAATACAATATAAAATAAATCAACAGTAAAAACATCATAGAGAGGTATTACTACCACTCTATATGACTCTGGTGCACCCGCAACTGGAGTATTGTGTTCAGTTTTGGGCCCCTCATTACAGAAAGGTTATAGCCAGGTTGGAGTCAGTGCAGCGTAGGGCCACAAGGTTGGTGGCCGGTTTGCAGGGGATGCCATATGAGGCGAGATGGAGGGAACTGGGTCTCTTCAGCCTGGAGAAGAGGAGACTCAGAGGGGATCTGTTGGCGACATACAGGTATGTGAAGGGATGTCACATGGAGATGGGTAGAGACCTGTTCTCCCCTGCAGAGGAAGGCAGGACGCACTCCAACGGAGCAAAGCTCAGGGAGCCAAGGTTCCATTTAGATGCCAGGAACACTCCCTGACAGTCAGGACCCCGAGGGTGTGGAATGGGCTTCTCCGGGAGGTGGTTGAGGCCCCATCGGTACGGGTGTTCAAAGACAGGCTGGACATGCACATGTCGTGGGCATGTCGTGAGCAGAGCCGGCTGGTGCTGGAGGTCAAACTAGATGGCCCGGGAGGCCCCTTCTGACTCACTCTGTTTCTATGTTTCTATCATAAAAGTGCATTCAAAGTTCAAACCACACTATACTGGCAGCTAAAACCAGCCCATGCCACTAGGCCTGCTAAGAAAAATGGCTGACAAGAAACCCCACCCCATGTGCTATCTGAGTTGGTGAATGCCTCAGCAAAGGAGGTGGTCTTGACCTGGTGCCAGAAAGATAGCAAAGGTGGCACTGGGTGGGGAAAGCATAATTTGGGGGCTACTGCAGAGAAGTCTGCTTTATTTCCATCAACTGAGCCTTCCTTGGAGATAATGTTCAGAGAAAGGCCTCTGATGGTGAGTGTCCAGGCACATTGTGATTGGGAAAAGTGTCCTGTCAGATATTGTGGTGCAAGCCCTGTAGGGCTTTATAGCACCTTGAATCAGGCTTGGAAGCACATAGACAGCTAGGACAAGAGGCCCAAAACTGAAGTTACATGTTCAGATTGTCTGATCCTAGTTTATTGGCTGGCTGCTGCATTTTACACAAGCTGTAGCTTCTGAAGTCTCTTCAAGGATCACCCCACAAACCGCATATTGCAGAATTTATTTATGTGAAAGTGTTTTTACCTCTTCTTTTCTATTTTGCCATAAACCAGAGTGAATATAAACTCCTGGCATTGCCACATTTCAGTGAAACTGATCTTGCTTGCATGTGTGCATGTAACTTAATGGCATCTTTCTATCATAGGCCAAATTATTCTTGGCCCATTGAATGTGTGAGCTGATGCCATTGAAAAATGCTGTACTTGGGTAGTGAAGTGGCCAGGTTTGATGACACTAAACTTTTTTTGGGTGGTTTAAACCAAAAGGGAGGAGTTCTGAAGGCTCTCTCTAACCTGGGAAAACACACATCAAAATGGCAAATGCAGTTCAATATAAGTAACTGTAAAGTAATGCATACCGGGGCAAAAATTCCAGTTTCAGGTACGGGATCTGAGCTAGTAGCAACTGTGCAAGAGAGCAGCAATTCCTACCCAAATGGCTCAGTGCACAGCTGCTGTGAAAAAGGCGAATTCCATACTAGGCCTAATTAGGAACAGAATACAAAACAGAGCTGTCAAAATCTTACTTCCCTTTTACAAATCTTTGGTGTGACTCTACCTGGAATATTTTGCTCAGTTCCAATCACTATACCTGAAAAAGGATGTCATTGAGTTGGGGAAAAAGTACAGAAAAGGGCAACAACAACAACAACAAAAATCAGGGGGCTGGAGCAGCTCAACCATGAAGAGCAGATACAACCATTGGAACTGTTTAGTTTAGCAATACGGCAAGTGAGGGGACGCATGATAGAAGTGCTTAAGATGATGCATAGTGTGGAGCAGGTGGAGACAGAGACTCCCATAACAGTCAAACCTGGAGTCTTCCCATGAAGCTGATGGTGGGAGGTTTAGGATAGATACAAGAAAGTACTTCTTCACAAAATGTATAGCTGAAACTATGGAATGCTTGTGAAATGGTGATGGCCACCAATCTGGATAGCTATAAAAGAGGGCTGGAACGATCCGTGAGAGAGGAGGTTATCTGTGCCTGCCAGCCCTGCTGGGTATGCGCTACTTCCTTTAGCAAAGGCGGCATGCTTGCCTACACCAGTTGCTGAGACGCTTGGGCAGGAGGAGGTCCTGCACGGGTTCCTGCCTGAAGAATCCTGTGGGCAGCTGGCTTGCCACTGTGTGTACAGAGTGCCAGACTAGATGGACCTTTGGTCTGATCCAGCATGACTTATGTTCCTGTGATCTCCTATTACTAATTTGCACTGGAAAGGATCTTCCTACAGAATAGTCCTGCAGCAGTTCCATTCCTCTGAGTGGAATAACTTTAAATTGCATTGTTGCTACAGACTTTAAAAAAGGTGATTTTAAAAATTGGGAACATGTAGATTGTCGTGTGGGAGTGTCTTGTCAAACCTCAGGCTTATTCATGGCAGACTTCCTGTGTCAACGGTACTGATGATTCAGACTCTGATTTTGAGGATGGAGCTGCTTCTGAAACGGTGCAGCCTCCAGCTGTGGTTCAGGGTCCTGGGACCCAACAAGAGGTGGCAATGGGAGAGATTGGTCCAAGGGCAGGTGGGGAGACAGATCAACTTGACCGAGAATGTCGAGGGGTTACAGCCCATGGGAGGAGACACTGGCATGGGAAGTTTCTCCAATGGAGAGCCCTTGCCCCTTGAGAAGGTGGACCTGGTGACTTGCCATCAACACCAGAGGGAGGTCCAGTTAGGGACACAACAGAAGGAGCAGAGGCGTGCCTATTTCCACAGCCGCCCCCTTCAGAACTGAAACACAGAAGGACTCAAAAGGAAAGCTTTGGAAAATGCACGCTAAGTTTCAACATTCCACTTCATGTGTGCTCAGAGACTTATGTGTAACAACAAACATCATCAAGCAAAGATATGCTGGTGAGATTGATATTGCTCAGAGGGAGAAACACGCACTGTAACAAAGGTTATGGTCTGTGACCTGTGTGCCTTCAAGGCCCAGGTCTTCTTCCTAATGGTATTTTGCTTTATCCCGAACCTGGACTTTCCTCACATTAGAAGACGGACTTATGGCATCCCTTCAAATGGAGAAATACCTTCTGGAGTAGAGGATGGATCTCTACTCTTCTTGTACATGCACGTTCTGGCAAACTTCAGGGGCACACATGAGAGGCACACATTTTGACTGGACTGATAGCTCAGATTCTGAGAATTTAAGATTTCCCAAGGACTACAAATGACTCTACATACTATGGGACAAAGACTGAGTTGGTTCCTGATCCCAAGTGACAAAAGAGAATGCTTGGGAATTTCATATATTGATAAATAAACCAGAGAAAAAGTGCACTCAGATGGAGAAGGCTAACTAAACTCAAGATGGAAAAGTTGTATGCATCATTACCTTCCTCCATGTGAGCACAGATTAAAAAAACAGCAATGTCAAGAAGACCTCAATCCCCAAACCACTGACATATTGGTAGAGCTATCACAGTTCATTTAATTAACATTAGGAAAAATAAAGATATTTCAGTGACTGTGCTAGTTGGCCATCTGTCCAAATAGAGGCTGACACTAAATGTGTACTGACCCACTTCCATCTGTATTTTCAGTGCGTTAACAGCAAGCAAAATGTCCTGTCAAACCCATATGAATGTTCATCCTGATTTTATTTGCATACATCTTTCTTGAATAATACCATTAATCTCCTGATGCTGATGATAAATAATTGTGTGACAACTATGTGAATTTAAATTTTTCTCCGGTGCAGCTGAGTTTTAGTGAAATAGTTATTTTAATGATTTGACTCATGAACAGAGGATATCCTGGTTGCAATGCTGTAGATGTTAAGAACCACCATATATGCTCATCTGCCTTATCAGGAATTGCTCAGATGCAGCTGTCCAGCCACACGTGGTCCTTGACCAAATGATTTATCATGAAAATTATATCCATCTTCATAGGACATGCTCCCATGCTCCCTCTCTTCCTCTGAAAGATGCAGGTGGTGTTTGCGGGAATGACTGTGTGGTTCTTTTCAGAAGCAGGGACCTGGGAGGGGCTATCATTTCTTGGTAAGGGGCCACAGCATCAGCTCCATTCACACACACTGCCAGCTCTGTGGAAGTGCCTCATCTAAAACAGCGTAACGAAAATATGCAGGGACATTCATAGGCAGCTGCGGACTGCCTTTTCCCAAACAAAAGTGAATATGTATGCAGAGAATTCTACTCATAATTAGATCAAGTGAATTGCTACAGAAAACTATCATTAAGAAAGCAGCATTAAAGAGCATACATTATGCAACATAACATAGTTATAAACTGTAATTTAATCAAGTAACATTACAAAGATAGATCTTAGCCCCAAGGAGCGCAAATCCAAGGGAACAATTCACCCTCCCACATGAACCAGGGTCCACTAGCCACTTCCTGCGATGGAATATCTTATGTAACTCCCACCTGAATACCCATTGCTCTCTTCTTCCACAGACTATTCATTTTTAGGTAGCCTAGGAGGATGTACGTATGGAAGATGTATATAAATGCCTTCCTTTGCATATAGTAGCTGAGAACCATAGACTATTTCAGTAAAAAGCCAATATGGAAAAAATGGGGCAAGGGACTCCATTCAGCTTATGGGATTTACTCTTGCATATGTAACTACTGGAATGAAAGGATGGGTCACGACTGCGGAAAAGTCACCAAAGGGGAGAAGGAAATGGAGAATGGGTGAGACTGTGACAAGGAATATGCTTGAACATAGACACCATTCAAAACTGTACATGCAAAAATGTTTCCACAAAGGAATCAGCAGTGAGTTTCTCTTGGTAGTTGGGAGTGCAATCTTATGGGCTCCCAACCGCATCTGGGTGACTATACCATTTTTTGGTGTCTGAGTACTGAGGTCCTCGGCGGGGTGGGCGGTGGGGAGGAAGGTTGCTGGGGGCAGGGAGAAGACCAGAGGGATGCAAGTGACTAGAGCTGCATCAGTCCAACAGGCCCCCCGTTTCCTTGCCTTCCCCTCCCCTGTGCTACATCCCTGACTCAGGTTTCAATTTCTATGCCTCCCTTTCATGTTGGGTGGCCCCCTACAGATGTAAAGAAAGAGAGAGGGAGAGGGGGAGAGAGAGAGAGAGAGAACATCACTGAAATAAGAAAACAAAAAGAGGGCACATTTGTATGTGCTATTTATATAAATAGAAGCATATTTCATAGCAGTAATCAAAGGATTGGAGTAGTGATGGGATAGATTTGGAAAAGACTGCAAACTGGTGACGTGCCTTCCTGAGACTGCTGTTCACATATGCACAGCTGATGAGAAACTTCCAGGCTGCTGGTCATTATCTTTAGGCTGGACTTAACTATACAGATTTTCAAATAGTTCTCGGTAAAGCAGGGCATGTGGCTACTCTGCTCTTCCAGTTCTTAGATCCAGTCTAGCAGATCCTTGGATACTAGAGATCAATTAAGAATCCAGGCTAATTAATGGTTTATATATATTTGCGGGGCAGAACGAGATATCTGAAGGCAGAGTGTGCCAAAAATTTGGGCCAGAACTCTCTCCAGGACTGCTGCACTAACCTGCATAATAGGCTACCTTGCAAATGTTCATCCTAGGAGATTTTTGCCTGAGTATAATAATTATTTATGGATAAGCTTATCTCTCTTATGAGTGTATAACATTTTTAAATAAAAAAGCATATTAAAATCGATTATATGACTTTGAATCCATTTGATTCTAGCAAACTATTCTAATAGAAGTATTTATGCTGACATGTTAAGACTTTAGCAGGAATAGAGGAGCAGTGATTCTGGTTTTAGCTCTCTTTTGCGGCATTTTAAAATCTTTGACAATTCTCTTTCTTCTGGTTCCGTTGGGAAGAAAATGTTGCATGCCAGCTTCAGGGCTGCAGTGCAGAGATGCTGCGAATCAGTCCCTCCTCTGATCTGACCCTGACATAGCCACCGAATTCCCCCTTTGCCTCGACTGTGATTGAAATTCCACCACGGGAGAGGCAAGTCCCCTTGCAGATTTCATGCTGGCAGGTTTACAAGGGCAGATCTTCTGCCCTGAGGTCAAATTTCTTCTGCCTTCTCCGAAGAGGAAATCTGAAATATCCGGTGGCCCCTGAGATGCCCCCCACCCCCAGCCTTACAGCCTAACATAATTAATTGTTCCACAAAGCAAGATCAATGTTATAAAATAGTTTTACCATGCTCAGGGCTCAGCACAAACCAATGCCCTGGAGATACATTTTGTAATTCATGCTTCACTCCAACAAGCAAAACAACAATACATATGTGTGCACTTGCACACACACACAAATGCACAAATGACTAGCATACAACAAACTGGATGGCATTTCATTCACACCTTGCTGCATAATTCTACATTTCTTTGTTCGGGTCTCTTAAGACATGTATTGCAAACACACATGGGGCAGAAGGTGCTCTTTCAAATCTCATGCACCAACTAAATAGGCATTTTCAGCAAATCTGTTCCCCCTTTTCCAGGAAGAAAAGTTTTCATACCTCTTTTTCTAGCTCATCTCTGGACAAAGATATTTAGCTCATATGAATGGGCATTAGAAATCTATTCTCATTTATTATCCAATGAAGGCAAGCAGAAAGACTATAAAATACCTTCCAAATTTTCAGCTTGCCTGACAATTACATTTTGCTGAGTATAATAATTATTTATGGATAGTTTAACACATGTTTAATAATTTAGAACTTCCAATTTATTTTTGACAAATTTTCACAGTAGCTCAGCTACTATGAAATGGACAATAAAAATTTAGCAGTGAGGACATAACATCTTATGATATTTAGTAGTGAGGAACAAATTTACTACTATCTCTTATCTCTTGTTGAGATAAAGTGCTTATCCCAACTAATGCTGACTGCACTTTAGTTTCTAAAAAGTAAGCCATGCATATTTAGTCCATCTAAGGTCTATTTTTACTGTGTGATTTCATTGTAGGGTGTGATAATAATCTGTGGACAAGATCAGAAAATGCATGGTAAACACAACTATTGCATGAAGAGTGTACACCATTTCCCATTTTGCAGAGAGAGGTTGACAGCACAAACCTATTCATGCCTACTCAGAAGTAATTCCACTCTGTTCCACAGGGTTACACCACTGCAAACACATTTGTGACTACTGATTTAAGTATGGTTGCAAAGACCAATCCATGTGATCAACTTATCTTCATGTAAACTTCCCTGACTTAAGGCTTAATTGACACAGAATAATTCTGAGACGGCTAGCTAGGGATGGAAATTTCCAATGGCAAAGCAATTCCAAGATGCCAGTAGGAGATGGTGACAATAAAAAAAGGATGATTAGACTCCTGAGATTGGCAAAGCTGCCAAGTCCCATATAAAAGGTAGGCAAACAACTTAAACAGGGACAAGGCAAAGGCACTGCTAGCCAACAGCTCCACTGCTCCAAAGCATAGCTTGTTAGCTTGTTAGCCTATTCTACAGCTTCTTTTCTTGGCCCTATTCAGGCATTCTAATTCTCTGTTAACATGCAAGGAAAGGGATCACCTTAACCCTGCTCCTCTGCCATTGCTTTCCTCAGTTTTCCATTACTCTGAATCACATGGAGAGCCTCTGTAGATACAAGGTCTCTTCTCTTCAGAACCTCACTTTCCATAAGTTCAAGATGATGCAAGAGATACTGGAGAGCAGTTGGGCAAGCACACTTTCTATCATCACGTGCCTGTTATTGATGGAACCAGAATGCCTGAACAGGGGCAGTGTATTCTGCCATTCAGGTTTGTCTTCAGCAAACTCATAACTGATTTGCTGTTTAAATGGCTAAGTAGTATTTCTTGATGTTCTTCTTACGGTGTTTGTAGTTACGTGTTTCTTTATATACGGTATAGTTTCAATGATATGAATTATAATTATTTGAATTCTTATCATTTGTTGATTTTATTTATTTACTTATTAAAAGCTTTTCTACCCCATCCCCAACAGATATCTCAGGACGGCCTCTATTAGCTACTTTGCATGCCTCCATCAAGTGAGATAAAAATATATGGCACTAAATATCTGGCATAATCTAGCACTATGCAAGGTGACTTTAGATCATGCAATGGGACTTTTCCCTCCTCCCCTCCTCCCTGAAGTTTCCTGTGCCCCAGCACCTCTTTCAGGAGGCTTCTCCACCTGATCAGAGCAAAGTTTGAAGGCAAAGGGGGCACAGGATGCAAAGGAATACCCACTCTCCCTGTCCACTCATGGAAACGATTTTGCCAGAGGGAAAGGTTAACTGGATAACACCATAAGAAGAGTCATGCTTCAGATCAAGGCTCAGGCTCGTCCAGCATTCTGTTCCCCCAGTGGCCAAACAGGACGTGAGTGCAAGAGCAACTGGTGTACACAGGCCTCCTGCCTGTGTACTGGAGGGGCCATAGATCAGTTTATTTAATTTTACAATGTATTGTTAACCTTACAGGTTCAGGCACTGGAACATGCTCTATTAAGATAAAACAAACTCTTCATGGACTCTCCTCTCTGTTTTTGTAAATGTCAATTATATAGTTGATAATTCTTCTGACAACAACTGATGTAACTGGGAAGAGTTTAAATTAAAAGTAGTAAGTCTTTTTCACATGTTTTCCTTCTCCCTTGAAAAATAATTATCCATTTCACTACTTCTAACACAACTGGATAAAACTCAGAACATCACTGAAGGCCCCTTGGGTATGTTGACTATCAGCATCACTCTGTGTGCAGCTCAGGAAGCAATTTTTCAATTTCTGGCCAAGTTAGTTTGAGCAGGTTAGCTCATCACAGAAATAAATCAGGAAAACAAATTTGCTTTATCGCAGCCATGCTGAAAATGAAACTTCAGTGCAGGAAATAATTGTCTTGATAAATTAAAATGAAGCATGATAATATATTTAGAGTGCATGGAATACAAAATTTTCACGAACTTTTTTAAACACAATGACTAAATTCTACCTGAAGCATTTAAGCAAAGAGGATACCCAATGGTAAAGTTTTTCACTGTATGATACAGAGAATGATACAGAGAATGCAAAGGTGGACAACTTTAAAAAAATGATCAGGAAGCTCATGAGTAATGTGCCTGGGGTAGAATAACAGCAGAAGGAGAGACTGAAGTGTGTGGGGGGGTTGGGGGGGGCTGGGCCACTTCCAGACAAACATGGCTGGGCCCATTTCCATTTTCTATCACTCCCTTTCTTCTCTCTCCCCCTTCCCATGCAGTAGACTGACAGGGAAGGGACAGATATTGTATTACTTGATTGTACTGCTCTATTGTATTATTTTATTTTTATGGGATATGTATTTTTTATATTATAAGCCTTCCAGAGAGCCCTGTGGGCTATGGAGCAGCATACAAATGGAATGAATGAATGAGATATCTCTTTCCAGAGTTCTGAACACATGCAGAATGCTTTTGAAATTGGACTGAGCATCCCATTGAATTAAGCCAAGGGCCTCATGTGGCCAGAGACCCACAATTTGCCTATTCCAGATATATTGGGCTGGAAGAGTTTTAAGGGAAAAATAGGCAGAAGAAGTAGATGGAAGTTTGGCCATCCACCACCGAGGCAAACGTATTATCAATGTTTACATCTTCTGGGAACAGCTGTCCACGGTTTTGCAAAGGAGGCTTGCCAAACCCTACCTAGAGAGGCTAAGTTTGGGATGGAAATGTTTGCATGAAAACATGCACATTCACCCTAAGCTGTGGCTCTTCCCTTCTCCTTTAGGGGTCACTCAATCAGGACTTCTAGTATTTTTCTTGAGATACAAAAGTGAATTAAAGTTGTGAGAATAATTTCAAGAAACAGGAACTGTATAAAAGTCAGAATCCGGCAGTGTATGTTTCCTCTGTGGGATCACTCACTCGCCATAGAAAAGACCTCTTCACACAGGCAGCATGGGAGAGAAGCCAAGGAGTTTGTTCTTGGGTTTTTGTTGTATTTGTTTTCAATGCAGAGCTGCTACTATCTGATTGATTCCAGGGTGACTCTGACTTTAAAAGGCTAGGTGAAAACTGCTACTCTGATCTTGGTTTCTCACAGTTGCCCCTCTGAGATCAAGTTGGAAAGGGGAAAAAAGCAGCAGAGCAGAACAAAGGTTGGAAAAATCTTAAAAAATAATAATAATCCCATTTTAATTGGATGGCTCCATGATATTTGAAACCAAAACTCCAGTGGGACTCTAGCATTCATGCTTGGCTCAGATTACATTCTTGTTGGATGCACTCATTTGTGTACATGTTTTCAACAAATGTGCTTTCACTCTGAAGATTTTTTGAATGCATTTATTTGTGAAGCACAAACTAGTAATTGTTTCTTGTTCCTTAAAATCATCTCCTTCAATATCTTTATCTAGTCCTCGCTGTTCTTTCTCTTCCGCGTTTGCTATCAGCAACAAGTACAGTATATTGAATCCTAAATAAGAATGTTTAAACTGATTATTAAGAGTGATATAGTCAAAGAATGTGCAAAACTGCTGTCAACTCTCTCTTCTTCTCTAGTGATAAGGGCAAAACGGGTCAGAGGTACATTTATTATGATGTGCGCTGAAAACTGGTCTTTATTCCAATGATTTATTCACAAGCCACAGTGAACTGCAGAAGAACTGCTACGTCATCGACGCATCATCAGTGTAATCGTGTGCTAATTTCCCAGTCTAATTGAGCAATTAAGCAGCCCTGCAGCACCCCCAAGACAAACAAGTCCAGCATGCTGAGATTCTCCTATCCACCTCCATGCTTGCTTTTCCTTGTACTCACTCCCAAGCACAAGCAGGGGTCACTTTTCTGTAAAGGAACTAATATGAATACACACTTTCCCCTATTTATTAAATGGCCCTTTTGTAAAATGTGCATTTTAAAAATGAGCGCTAACTCAAGAATGTGCAAGCTAGCCCCAAAGAATGTGATCCTGTGGGCCTTCATGTTTGGAACTGTAAGCAGAGCATAGCTGACTTTTTTCAAGCATCAACAAAATTCCCGTACATCTGTAACCACCACCATCAGGAGTAAAGCTGCAGTGAAAAGTTGGTGAATCTTCTTGCAGCATGGCCTGCACAGGTGCACAAGTGCTTTCCTTTTTCCTCCTTATCCATGCAAGTTCTGGAGCAGGTAAAGAATGGGTAAACAGTAGCGTCTCAGCATGTGGGTGTGGGGTAATTATCATTAATTTTTTACATCTAAAACATTATAACTGCTCTCCAGCAGCAATGCTCTTCATAAAATAATGTTGTTACTGGTTTTTTAATAGCAATATTAAAGAAACATCTCCATCATAATAAATGAAAGGCAGCTGAGCAAATACATAAATGAGATAAAATGGGAGCTAGTGTAGAATAAGAGCACTGATTAAGAGTGCTGGAGTGGAACCCAGGAGGTCTGGGTTCTCATCCTCAGTGAGCTATGAAGCTCAGTGGGTGGCTTTGGGCTGGTCGCTGACTCTCAGCCTAACCAACCTCAAAGGGATGTTGCTGTGAGGACAAAACAGAGAACCAACTTGGGTTCCTTGTAAGAGGAAGAAAGGTGGGATATAAATGCAAGGTAACAACAGCAACAGTAGTAATGCAATATTTAAAAACCAAGTGCATTTGCAGAACAGGCTCTGGTTTCATCACTAGGCTCAGCTCAGAATGCATGAGGACTTCAGAGAGTGTCTCCAAGGCCGATCATAACTCCCAAGCCAGCTCCTGAGCGAACACAGAGCCCTCCTACCTCCTTACATTGTACATCCATTGGGTATTTCAGTGGGATCCAGCTTTTTCTTATATCTAGGGATTGACTGAACAGCCTATTTAGCTTTCTATAATATTTGCACTTTACCAGGCACAAGTTTGTTCTGTCTCATTTCCATATGGGTTTATGAATGTTTCGACAAAAATCCAAATGCGTGCTTTGCGTACATGAAAATTCATACACATTTTTGGTAGGCAATTCTCTCTACTATATATGGACTTTTGCAACCACTTTTTTCTAATAGGTACTTTATGTTAAAACACAGAGTGGATAATTTCTTCTTCCATCCTTTCTTGTACAGAGGTCCTTCTATAAGCTCGTGATGAGATGTGTTCCACATATTCTGCACAGCAGCCATTTGTAAATTCCTGCTTTGCTCGACCTCTGCAAAATTCTCTTGTGCTTATGATTATTTAATTTCTTACTTAACTGGCATGGCTCAGTAAGCTATGAAAATAGAAACACGATTGAAATGATCCCAGCAAAGCAGACTAACTGTGGTAGTTTCTGGTGATGACCAGCAATAGATGTTATTGATTCTGAATATACTTCCAGCTGTTTCTAAACTAGAAATAAGCCAAAGGTGGTGGTGGCTGTTTTTAAGCTGCTTATCTTAATGGGCCATATAATCCAAATGCAGTCAGATATCTGACTATGCAAGCAAAACTTTCAAGACATCCCCCACAGGTAGATTTTAATAAGAAGAAAGAACACTGAGATTATATAGTAGTGCTCGAGTTACAGTATTATCCTATAATTGCATTATTTGCTCTTGCTTTAGAAAACTATTGAGGTGAAAAGTATTATTATTATTATTATTATTATTAAATAATAATAATAATAATAATAATAATAATAATAATATGCGCTGGAAGTGGGGGCATCCTTCCCCTGGCAGTTGGACATAGGTAGGTATCCTATACTATGTAAAACAGCCCTAAAAGCAGCAGACTTATGAATTAGAATTTGTTTCCTTCTTTATCTTGTGCTAGCACCACTTGCATTTATATAGCACCACTAGGATCCCCAAGGCACACTAGATAGACAAGGTAGAGAAGTGGGAAAGAACAGGAATGTATAATGAGCACTTAGGGCAATTTCTGTAGATTTAGCCAGGAGTGGCTAGGGATGGATAATCCTGCCAAGTTCACTTTCTCCAGCATTTATTCAGTGCCCAACATGAAGCAACTGGTGAATTTGGGCAAACTGTTATCAGCAATTATCTCTAATGAAAACCTCACCTATCCGTGGGGATGGACATGAAGAGGAGAGGTGGTTAGCAAATTCTCCTGAACAATGAATGCTTGATGAGATGAAGAGGAAGAGAGCAATCTGTCTTGAGAATACGGACAGGTAGACAAAGGCGGGGGAACATGGAGCTGTATTTAATATTGTTTTGAACTTGGATCGCATTGCCTGTGTTGGATGGATTAATAGAATCCTTGTGCTCTGAGTGACGGATCAAGTGTTAAGGGGAGCTGGAGCAGCAGGGCATCATTCCTCTCTCGGGGGGATTTCATTAACCTTTTCCACAATTGTTAGGCTGACAATTCCTCTCAGACCATTTGAGCTAATTAAATCCTAATGGGCAGCAATTGAATCAGCTAACTACTTTCCACTTGCTAATGTTTATATCTTTGGGTTTTCTACAGTCCTGAACCATTAAAATGGACAGCCTCATCCAGACCAGTGTGAAGCATGATGAGAGAGTGTAGGCACAAAATGCCAAGAGCTCCAGCTTGGGAGCACGGCAGAACCGCCGCCTGGTGATGGTTGAAGGAGTTCTGCATTACTTGGCACAATTCCCTGGAGCTGCTGCAAGAGTTGTTATAGATGCACTTCCTTTAAAACCATGGCCCATCCTGAGGAGCCCTTGGAACAGAATGAAGAGGCAAGAAATGCGTGCATCAGCACTATTGCTTTTGAGCTGCTGGGGAAAACGGGGGAGCAGAAAGTATGCAACAGAACATTATTGGTACATCTATGTTTTAACAACAACAGTTATAAAAATAGAGATAGCCATGCTGATCCAGGGGCTGGGTGGAGGATTCAGGATCTTAATAAAATTGGATTTATTAGGCTCTTTATTAGGACTAATGAAAATCCAACTAATAGTCAGAAGTTTTTGAATCCTGCATAACTCTTTATCAAGCAAGCTGGTACCAAAACAGCAGGGTCATCCTAATCTGAATTCAAAAACATTTTTGTAGGATTTCCATTGGTGTTAATAAGAGTATTACCCAAAAATGTCTCTCTTTGTGTTCTTAATTAGGTCTGTGGCTAGTTTCAGGGATTATGTAGTCACAAAATACGGAAGCTATGTTTAACCTTAGAGCTTCCATCTGTACCTGCTCCTACTTTCATTATGAGTTCGATAACAGGTTACTTTGTAATAATCATCTTGAGATGTGATTTAAACAGACATATTGAGGGTAGAGGTACCCAGTCCTTTGTGGGGCCATGTAGGTCATAGAATCATAGAACCACAGAATAGTAGTGTTGGAAGGGGGCATGAAGGCCATCAAGTCCAACCCCCTGCTGTTGCAGGACCCAAGTGCAGCCATGTTTTGGGCTGCTGCGGCTGATGTTGAAGGAGGTTTCTGGTTGTGCTGCTGGCAGTCCAAGGACATTCGTGGAGTTCCTCTGGACTTGGCTCACTTTGGAAGACTGTGCCAAACACAAGAGAAAGCCCACTAATGTTTCTTAATAGGGTTCGTCCCAACCGCAGGTTACACTAGGCAAAGCAATCTTAGAAGCCTCAAAGTCTGGAGACTTCTGACCAGTGAGGGTGTGATCTATATGTCTGTGTTCCAATGCATCTAAAAAATATGGCCCTACAGTCCCTTTAGTATTCATGCCAAGCTTTAAGTTTTGTATTTTCTTTGTGTGTGTGTCTGTAAAGCCATTGTGGTTCCTTGTATAGGATGGTCTGTTGTGTTGTCTGGACCATGTCATGGAATCTCAGCATGGTACATTTGTTTTTCAGAAACCACAATAACACAACACAACACAACAAAACAAAACAAAACAAAACAGGCTGTTCTATGGTTCCCATGCTCCACCATAATTTCTCCAGTCATCCAGACCCGGCATCATGGTTTCTGTGTTCCTGCTATACAGGTGTCATAGAGTCATTTGGAAAGAATGGGAGTTGCAGGAACTGCTCCAGCCATCTAGCCTGGGATTGAATTTCAGGCTTGATGGCCACTGGGACACATGCCAACCATGGGAGGACTGAGCAAGGAGGATGAAAATCACATTAGCATAGAAACCACTTGATTGTCTGTCAGGCACATCCAAGCAATAAAGCTCTCACTGTGAAAACTGCACCAGGGTGCTTGTTATGATGTGTGAATCCAGCCTCCCTCTGGCTATGCTAGCATGGTTTCCATGCACAAGAAACCACCATGGCTTCTATCATGTGAACCTGCCCCTTCCTCTCCCTCCCTCCCTCCCTCCCTCCCTCCCTCCATGTGTGTGTGTACACACACATAGAGAGGGTTTAGTTAAAAACCTCACTCTCTGCCTGTTCATTATCTAGAGCATTTGGTAGCCACTAAAGAGTGCCTTTCACATTGCTTCCAGCTGGTAGTGTCAGAAAGCAATAATCACCCTCACCCTCCCTTTTGCAAATACAGGGTTACAAGATTAGCAGAGTAGCATTTTAGGCTATAACAATCCAGCTAAACTTTTTTTTTAATGTTCCAGTTATGTTTTCTCAAAAGAAAAAAAATAAAATAAAAGATGTATTGCAGCAGTTGGGAGTAATTGTCTCCTTGAAAGCAAAGGACAAACAAGGATATGAGTTTCTTTCCTCCCTTTAAAAGCTCACCAAATGATGGCCCATAAAGATCAAGGCTGTGAAAAATTATAAAGGTAAAATAAAGCCCAACGCAACTCTACATCAATTGTAAAGTAGCGTGTGGCAAAGTTAAACTAATATAAATTGAAGTTAATGTACAGGGTGACCTACTTTGAGACATATTCAAGCTAGACAGCCACTAAAAACGTAAGAAGTTACAGTGTTGATTTAACAAGCCCCAGTGGAGTTTTCAGGAGTAATACTGCATTTCAAAGAAATGAAGAAATGCCACTCCCACCCACCCCATTCCTGACAAAATGTGGACATGAGGAAAAAAACCTTGTAATGATACTGTGAAGATTTCATTGCAAACAAGATAAGAATATGATGAATTGCAGATGCATTTGAACACAGCAACAATACACTCCTATTAACTTTCCAGAGCTAATGGTGCCATTAACACATTTAAGACACTAGGATATGCATCTGCAAAGATGAAAACAGCATTTTCTTCTTCCAGTTTAAGCCAAGCTAATGGCTATCATGATTTACTTGATATTCCATCTTGAATTTCTTCAGGATACCAAGGGAAAGGCTCAAAGTAATCAGATGAAGCTCACTGGAACCAGTACAAAAGCCGTGAATGCCTCGTTGTACCCATTGTAACGGGTGCCTTTACTTCAGCAAAAATGGGTGGTGATGCGTGCGGTCGGAATGCAGGACATTCCTGTGAGAGGTATTGTTGCTGCTTCTAGCTACTTGTAGGGGCAGATGATGGCATGATAATCGAGAATGGTTGATCAGATGGCTAGCAATTTCCGGGTATTTCTGTCTGTGCTTGAATGAAATGATTATCGTAACCTGGGGTAGGTTAATCAGATCCAACTAAGAGAAGGGACAGGTATATCTGTGTGAAAAAAGTGGAAGGGCTAGGGAGGCAGCAAGATAAACTGTAAAATGTTGAAATAATTTAAATGATCCAGATCTGGATATGAATTTTGCTAACCAGTCTTTCCTCCTAAGGTGCAGAATTAGATCTCATGTCTATTTTTTTGTAGATAAGTCAACATGATATTCAGGTTGTCTATAGATAAGGCAGCCTGATATTCAGAAAATAGCATACTTCATGTGGGGTTGCCCACCCTTGGAAGGAGCAGCATAGAGGTGTTCTTGGATCCAACACCTGTGTGCTCAGGTGGTGGCAGGACCTTTGCTCAGTTTCAGCTGTGTAACAGCTATCTTCCTTAAGAGTATCATAAGAGACCAAAGACTTACCCAGTCCAGCTTTCTGGCTGCAGATGCCTATGCAGGTGTATCCACCCATTCATGTTCCCAACAAGTGGTATAGCCCAGGCAGTATATTGTAAGTGATGTAGCCCCATCATGGCTGGCAGTGATTGACAATTTTGTTCACTATTAAATGGTCTAATCCCTTTTTAAAGCCTTCCAAGTTGGTGGCCAATATTACATATTAAGGTGGTGATTTCCAAAGTTCAGCCATCTGTTCTGTGAAGAAATACATCATTTTATCTTTTCTGATTCTCCAATAGTTCAGCCACTGGATCATCCCAGGTTCTAGTATTGTGAAAGAAGCAAAGAAGTATCCCTCCATCCACTTTTCCTACACCATTAATAATTTTATACACCTCTACCCTGTTTTTCTTGTCTTTTTAATAAGCTAAAATGTGCCATATGTTGCAGTTTTTCATCTCATAGCAGAGTTTGCCTTGCTGGATTAGATGGATCATTGGTCTGATCCAACATGGCTTTTCTTATGTTCTTATTTTCTCGGTTGCTCTTTCTGGGGATGGCAGATCTGGGCACGGTGGCCTATGCCTTAATCGCTTTTTGCATGGGTTATTGTAACACACTGTATGTGGATCTCAGCTAGAAAACTGTTGAGAAACTACAATAAGTGCGAAATATGGCAATGGTAGTGAAATTCATAGATTATATACAGCATGGTCTTGAAAAACCTTCATGGGCTTCCGTTTGATTCTGAATTCAATACAAGGTGTTGGTTTCTTGCTTATAAGGCCCCTGTGGCTTGGGACCAGGTTATCTTAAAAGTGGCTCCTTTCAAGTGAAGCTTCACAGAATTTGTATTCACCATCCGAGATCCTGTTCTATGTCCCACCTTCTAGAGAGATGAGGCTGACAGGGACTCAGGCCAGAGTTTTCTGTGGAGAAATGCCCCAGGAGGGACTGGGCAAATCTGCCTGCTTTGCTTTCTCCTGAAACAGTTCTTTCTGTTCCAAATGTGAAGCCAGAAGCATCCATGTATTTTTTGTGAACCACCCAAACAGCTTCAGCTATTGGGCCAGAAATAAAATTATTATTGCTTTTATTATTAGTAGTATGCCAAGCAGAAACAGAGTTGGACTTTCCTCAGAAATGAATACAGGAAGAGTTTGGTTTAGATCAGGGGCTATCCAGTTCATCTGTGTTTCCTACAGTAGCTAGCCATATGTTTCCAGGAAATCTAGAAGGACCTGAAGCTAAGTGAACTTCCCTTTTTGTGAGGTATACTGCATCTGAGTATGGATTTTCCATTTAGCTATCAAAGTTGATAAACATATAGTTAATGGTGGTAGTAACATTGGTGAGAACCTTCTTATCTGGATTCTTAAGAATGCCAATGGCTTTAGCTTTGATCAGGTGATGTGATTATTTGCTTTGAACCCTGTTCAGTCTATAATATAGATCCCTCCTTAGTTCTTTCAGTTTGTATTGTGCTACCTCTAGCCATGATGCAAATTCTAAAAATGATGTCGGCTGC
Source organism: Varanus komodoensis (assembly GCF_004798865.1). Lineage (NCBI taxonomy): Eukaryota > Metazoa > Chordata > Lepidosauria > Squamata > Varanidae > Varanus > Varanus komodoensis. The sequence continues at coordinate 27,823,919 of NW_025335761.1, forward strand.
TTACGAGATAGAAAATGAAAGTAGCTTTTCGTACCATTTAATCATGCTTTGGAAAATATGTACAAATCTTATAGTTCTATTGCTCAAAATAGTCCATATGTTCCATGGTCCATTTGGCTTTCCTGAGTAAATATCCTTGTTGATGGTGATTGCGACTGAGTCAGAGTGGAGAAGATGCATGTTTAATGGCTCGGAGCCTCAACTTTCAAATATCAGCTTAGAGTTCATATTAATAACTGCGGGCAGAAAAATACTATTCTCTGCTACTTAAAACACAGAATTCATCTCCAAAGTTTCTGACACTTGGACGTGTCTAGAATGGTCAATCTTTAAAGTTTGAAAGATGCTAACTCTTTTTGTAAGCTTGGAATTGTTTTTGGTTTCACATAATGTCTTGCATCCGTCAGATATATCAAAGTACTTTATAAAGAGAAGAATAAAATTGATAGTTTCATGACTACAAAGAGAAGGTCTACAATCATTATACATTCAGCAGTAGCTTTGTCTGAAGCATGTAAGCCTCTGTTATGGAGAGAGAAAACACCGCTTTGTGTGTAAAGGGTTTATTCCTTATCCTCAAGGTTGCATTCTGTTGCAGTGGTCCTAGAAGGGTAGAAATAAGATACTAAAGATTCCTTACTTTCCTACTCCTGTAACATGTCTCAGCAGTATGCTTTTAGACTAAATGGAAAGTATAAAAAGGCTTGAGGATCACAGCTGGAATACATGGCACTGAGACAACAGATGAAATACAGCATCTGCTTGGGAGCCACTTGATGCGCACCACCTGCTGAATACAAGACTCAGGGAGAAGCTGCAGGCTGGAAGCCATGCCTGTTCCCACCCTCACCTCTGCCTTAGTCTGGGATGGAGATGTCCTATCCAGAGTAGGTCCCTTTGGAGGCTCTGAGAAACCCATGGCTGAACCACTGAGTGACAGAAAAAAGGCTAGGTTGCTCTGAGGATGGCCTGGCATGGTGGGGCTGTGGCCTTGGGAGTCATCAGGAACAATTCTCTGTTTTAGCAGCATTTTTGTAGGCATTTTGAAGGGAAGTGGGAAGAAAGCCAGTTACAGACATGACCTGGATTTCTTAAGACTGTCTCCCAGGCCTCAACGTTCTGGGATATTAAGACAACGGAGCCAACTTTGCCTCCTTCATCTAGTGATCTACTTCAGCATAAGACTTCCCACCACTGCCTTCCTTCACCTACTGCTGCTTTCCCTCCACCCCTGTTCAGGTAAGCGGAGAAGTACCAGTGCGGTACTGTGGCCAGGAGCTCCTCAAACCAGATGCTCTGCTCTGACATGTGGTGCATGTGTGAAGGGAGGGTACACATTTAGTTATTTATCAGTTTCCCATCCACCTCTTTTTCCTTTAAAGAACTCAGAGCAGTTTACATCATTCTCCTCTTCCTGCTCTCAGCCTTATCCCCATAACAGCAAGCCTGTGAGGGCACTTGGGCTGAGCGTCTGTGACTGGGCCAACATCACCCAGTGTTCCTCCTGGCTCAGCAGGGACTAGAACCCAGGTCACCCGAGTCTCAGTCCCAAACTCTTAACCACTACTCCACACTGGCTCTCTGTTTGACTTAGTCCTCACTTCAAAAGTATTTTTGATCTCCTCTTAATCTTTTTCAAACCAGTCACACCTGACTGATACACAGCCCCAGCACTCACTTTTTAAAAAGCAAAAAAGGTGGCATATGTTTCCTGTGAATGGATGCTGTACACATGGAGGTTGGCTTGCATGGAGCCCATCCACACCCCATACAGATCTGAGGCTCATGCCAGTGGCATGCAAGGAGTAAAACATGTGTGCTAGGGCCAGTTCTGGACCAGACTGACTCAAAGGGGAATCCCTTCAGAACCACTGCTGCTGGGTAAGAAGCAATATCTTCAGAACTGGTGGCTAAGATTTGGTTAGTTCATTAGTTAGGTATTCAGTTTCTGTCTTGCTTTGAAGCTGGAGCCATCAGAGCAGGCAGTAAAGCCAAAAAGCTATAACTTTGTAAACCAGTAAAATCCAACTTAAAACGCTACCAAGTACAAGCCAAGTTGATAAAGGAGTCATTAAGTAAAATGCAAGTGGATCTCTTGCTTTCTTCAGCAAAGAAGATGCTTTCTTAAAACAACAACAACAGACTTTATCATATTTCTGAAGACCAAAGGAAAGTTAAACTCACGGGAAGGAATTCCAAATGGTGGGAGCCACCACCAAGAAGGCCTTCGGTGTTATGCTGATGCATTATCCTGCAGGTGCCAGGAGCACCCAAAGCACGACTCATCCCAGAGCATCCCTCTTTACATATCATTAGCTTCTCTATTTTGCCTGCATTCATCTCCATATACTCCATCATGGATGAAGTAGACCCCTTCTTTGAAATCTTATGCCGCAATCATCTTCCTGGCATTTTAAGGTGCCACAGGACAAACTCCAAACCTTGTTTCCCCAGGGTTCAGTGAAAGGGAGACAGAAAACTCAGTATGAAAAGCAAAGTGCTGGTGCCTTAAACTAGGTTTTATGTTAAGCTACCTGCCTAAATAGATTCATGCAAATATTAATAGCATAAACAACACCCATTACTGAGCTGAAATTTGGAGCTAGCATTTGCACTCATGCTTTAAGCTACCAAACATCATGAGCTTCAACAATATAGACAAATGGCTGATGCTGTAACTCATAAATGCTGCTGAGTGATTTGGAGAAAGTGTCCAAATGGCCTTGTAGTGGTTTGCAAATGTGGCATGATCTGTTGTTCAGCTCCTCATAACCAAACAAATACCTTGGTTGCAAAATCAGGCCATTCATAATTTGTTTCAATAGTGTACATTGTAGCATTTATAGTGTACATCATAGTATCAATTGGACTCTGCCAAAGTCAACTTACTTTGAGATCATAAAGCAACATAACTGGTTAGATCTACAATCTGCCCTGCTTGGACAGGCAAGTTCTGCTCTCGGAAGATACTCCCAATCAGTCTTGGGGGGCATCCCTTTGCCCAATACGCTGTCTTCCCCCTGTCCCCATTCTGCAGGGTCCTCAGATTCTTTGTCCAGAATGAAAGTGGAGAGCAAATTACTTTTGCAAACCCAGTTCCACAAACTGAAATGTGGATCTATTCCACAGATACCTTCCTTTCT
>NW_025335761.1:27827161-27868069 GCF_004798865.1 Varanus komodoensis
TTGTGGAAAAGATTGATTAACGTTATATGCATTGATCAAACTACATGTATGAAACTTTGTTTATCTTTATTCAAGGTACAGAGGAAAGCAGGAAAAAGCTCTCTTTTCTCTATCCATCTCAAAAGCTTTTGAGAAGCAAAGGGAATCAAAATTGCATCCTTATTAAAGTAGATAGGGGTCATGAGAGCAGATCACAATGAGGGTCGGCTGTTAGTATGCTAAGCTTTATCCTGGAGTATATTTTCATTGTCTGGGAGAATTAAGGCTTTATAATGGATATGGTAGAGATCTTTCACTGCAACTACAATAATGGACGCAAGGAGAGAAAGGGGGAGGGGGAGGGGAGGGGGAGGAAGATCATGATGTTTCAAAAAGCTCATCAGTAATGTCTTTGAGCTAAAGAGGAACAAGAGCCACTGATTGGCACTTTGTTACTTGAATAGTGCCCCACTGATGAGGCAGAAAGACCATTAAGGAGAATGTTAGCACAATCTAAAATCCAGCTGATATCAGACATAAAACTATGAAAGTAATAATGCTGCTTATAAAGAATGTTCCTGAATCAAGGAAACATTACCTTTTGAAGATATCCGAGATGCATTCTTCTCTTTCTTTATTGGTTGTTAAAGGCTCTCTTCATCATTATGTCTTTCTCTCTTCAGCTGCTCAGGGAAAGCTATCATGTTCATCAGTATTCAGCACGACCTCCTCTGCTGCAAGTGTGACAATACAAATGTGTTTTATTAAAAATTAAAAATATTGGGTTTTTTTACATTCCATCAAGATGAAAAGTGAATTTTCCTTATTTGCCATCCTCACTTTTACTGTGGTCATCCTTCTTGTCTAGCTATTAACAGAAATGTCAGATTCCCAGAGGCCTTAAATTATCTATTTTATTTTTTGGGCCATGAATCTATTGCTATTACTTCTCATTTTATATGGCACTTTTTAAAAGATCACCTTAACAACTCATCTGTTTGTTAGGTTGGTATTATTCCTATTTTACAGAAGCAACTGAGACTGGAAAATGATACTTTGCCAAAGGCTACGTTGTAAGTTTACTGTAAGGGCAGGGCTTCATCCAAAGTCTCTTAGAACGGAGGCCGCAATGATTTCCAGTTCAAAGTAACAATTTGCATGGCATGACACTTGAGCAGAAACTTGTGCAGCCAGGGAGCTGCTAATGTGATCTTAGCTCATTAGCTGGAGAAACCCATAAGACTAATTTCAGCCCACTAGCTATGTGCCAAATTCTGCTTGGTCCCAGGAGGGGCCATACATAGATTTGCATGCAATCATGTTTGATAATGACCCTGTGTGTGCCCCTCGTGTGTTGGCTGGATTTGCATAATTGTCTACAGTGGGTAACAAGCAACCCAGAATCCAGGCCAACAGGCAACCCTTTGGATGACACAAGCAGTCATGCCAGCAAGGGTAGTAATGTACATTCACGCAGCACATCCTGGGTGGTTAACAAACCATGATGACTTTTTACCCCCCCTGCGATCAAGTGAACTGCTCCATAATTATATGAAATATCACATCTTTGGACTCATGGGCAACCTACTTTTGAGCAGGCAATGTGGCTATTGGGTTGACGTTGATTGCTGGACTATATCAATCAGACAACTGTGCTCTTGCTTTTTAAAGTCAATGCTGTCATTCCGCATGTGGGATAGTTTTGCTCATAAAGGAACCCCCCAAACAATCTGAGATTGATATATCGACAGATCACCAGATCGATAGATTGACAGACAGACAGGTGCTAGAGGGTATGATACTAATGGGTGGCCTTTAAACAAATTTAATAAAATCAATCAATCAATCAATCAATCAATCGAAGTGCTGATGGTATGGCACACAAGAGGCGCATTTCAGTCTCCTCCTCACCCCCAGCTGCTCCAAGGATGAGATTTGCAGAAACTGCAGATGAGAACAAGGGCAAGTTCCTCTGTGTGAGTCGAAATCCAGACGTGTGATGCTAGATTTACCTCTGCTGGTTACATCCAATACTAGTCTCATGAATGTACAGTAAATGAGCCTACTTGAAGTAAGACTCGTATTGGTTACAGCCTTAGGCTTTTCTGTATGATGTTCTGTATGATGCAGGCCAATATTAGGGAGTGGAAATTACCAGGGAAGGGAGCGAGAACAAGCATAACACCTAATACAGGAAAATACTATTAAAATACATATATCTTTTGTCGCAAAATAATAGCAGAGAGAATATATAAAGAAGAAAATTGTTTTATCTTTCAGCACTTGGATCCATTATGTAGGAAGGGAGTATTGCAGCCTTCTGGAAACTGAAAGACAAGACAGAGTACTTACACAAGATCAACCTTTTAGAAATGTATCTTCGGCTGGATAATGAAACATTTGGGACATTTCATATTGCAGAAAAGGCTTAGTATTTAGATACTAGCTGCAATACCTTGGCTCTGCAGAGGCCTGTGTTTTGTAAGGGGCAAAAATCTTTCTGGAGATATTAACTGGAGTTCGTATTCTCACTCCCACTAATGGTTGGAGCTGCCTGACCTTTGCAAGTACAAGTCAATGTTCTCATGGTAAGAAGAGCCAGCAGGAGTTATCTTGCCTATCACGAGGAAAAATGATTTGCCACAGGCAGATCAGGATCACTGAAAGGGAGTTGGTAAGAAAAAAAAGCGGAGGGGGAACAACACAAACCTGTTTCAACTCATTTTTCAAAGTGTCTCTTTTCAAAGTGTCTCAGCATTACATTCTCTTCAAAAGACTGGTCAAATTTACATTCGGAAGAGAAAAGAGGAATGATTCAGAAGGGAAAGAGTGAGATGCCTTAGTCAAAAGTTATTATTATACATTGTTTATTTACCAAGAAAAAGTTGAAACCATTATGCTTATTATATAAATAAGGTTTTATTTTGTTTATTGTGAACTCAGAGTCATAGGTTGTTTGACTATCAGTGTCTCATCCACTGGACCATGTAGTCCAACAAAGGAACCTTACAGCTTGGGCACAATCCTGCAGGAAAGATTAAGAGTAAAGGCTGGAATTAAAATTCTTGGTGGCAGTGGTAGAAATCAAGGAGTGGAAGACATACCACATTAAAACAAGAAAGGACTGCATTCTTCCCAAAGCTATTCCTTTGCCTCCTTATTGAAGGACAAGTCATATGGTTCTTTAAGATTATTTGTCTTCTGGGTTAAGAGAAAGTATATCCAAAGCTGTTTTCTTGTTTCGTGTGTCCAGCAGTTGGACTGAGGGGGAAGTCCTGGGGCTAAAAGCATAGGAAGAGTCCAGTGTTCTGTTCACATAGTGGACAACCAGATCTCCAAGGGAAGAACAAATGCAGCATATGAATGCAACAATACCTTCCTACCCATGTTCCCCAGCAACAGGTGTACCTGGTTCTGAAAGTAGCACATAACTCTTTGGACTAGCAAACTTCAATAGTTCTTTTCTCCTTGATTTGTGTGATTCCCTTGTAAAGCCATCCAATGTGGTGGACAACTGTATATCTTGTGGAAGTGAAAGTCATAATTTAACTGTGTGCTGTGTAAAAAGATGCTTTCTTTGATCTGTCTTGGATCTCTCACCAATCAGCTTCAAGGGATGACCTTGGGTTATAGTGTTATGAGAAAGAAAATTGTCTCCCCATCCATTTTCTCCACACCATGCATAGTTTTATGCACTTCATTCATGTCTCCCTCTACCTGCCATTTTTCTAAGCTAAGCAATCGCTGCTGGTGCAGCCATTCCTCAGAGGAAAGTTGCTCCCATTTTGGTTGTTCTTTTCTACACTTTCTCTTGCTTGACTATATTCTTTATTCAGATGTGGTGACCAGCACTGCAAATAGTATTCTAAGTATGGCCACACCACTTACACTTGTGTAAGGGGTTATGATATTTACAGTTTAATTTTCAATGCCCTTCCTAATCATCCTAGCATAAAATTTGCCTTTTTCAGAGAAGCCACACAATGGATTGAAATTTTGGTCTAGCTGCCCACCACAATCACAAGATACCTTTCTTGATCAATTATCCATAGATGAGTCCCTGAAGTTTGGAATTTTTGCTCCAATGGGCATCAGATTACACTTGCTGCTTATATTGCACCATACTTACCATTTTGATGCCCACTGTTCCAGTATGGAAAATATTCTTTTAAAGCTCTTAACGATCCCCTTTTGTTTTAGCCACCTTAAATATTTTGGCATCATCAGCAAACCTGGCAACTTCCATGCTCACCTGTAAGTCCAGATCATTTATGATAATTTACCCCTTTGGGATCTCACTGCTTACATACCTCCACTGGGAAAATTTACCATTTATTCTGGCTCTCTGCTTGCAATTCTTTAAGCAGTTACTATCCATAAGAGGATGTCTGCTCTTATTCCATGGTGTCTGAGTTTGCTCATAATTTTAGAAGTTCAAGTAAACAGTGTCTACAGAATCATCCTTGTCCACTGATTTACTGACATTATCGATATTGTCTTAGAACCAGATGGTCTAGAGTACTAAAGCTAGGGAACAGCACTCTTTCTAGATTCTTTCCTGAGCAGTGGCAGCCTAAAAACAGCCTATATTTTTAGATGGGTTAAAATTGTTTACTGTTCTGAGAGCTGTTGCTAATAGAATGTTTTATAGAAGCCTTAAATGCATACATACTATCAGGATTCATTGTTGGAGATCATTTACAAAAAATGAGTCCACCAGTAGGCAAAATGTTTCTTCTTCTAGAATCTTTGCACAGCACAAATACATAAGGGTGAAGTCCTAATGCAAGGCTAGGCCTTTGTTCTGTTTTCTCAAATTTGCTGTACCTTCCCCTCAACTCTTAAAAAACCTGCTCTGTCTTCTAAACTCACATTGCCCCCTGCCTGTCTTCTCTTCAGCATGTAAGCAAAAGCAAGTATCACAGAGAAGTATGTCTATATGATATGAATAGGGGCAGGAATACCTCAGCAGTCTTGGGGGAAACTTAGTAGGCCATTGAAGACCTTTTATAACACATCTGAGCAGCTGATAGGAAGCTCCCAATACCCCCCTGAAGTTTCCATAGCTACCGCAATGGTTTGGGAAGCTGCAATGCTAATAAAGCACTCCTGGGAGGCAAACCTTTCTCCCTACTCCTGATCCAATTCTTCTCGAACCCTTCCCACTCCTAGCTGCTCTGCACTTCCCAGGGTTGCCACACTAAAAGTCTAAGCTTCCCTGCCCTTGTCCAGTGATCCTGCCCTCTGTTACTGCCCTTTTCTGAAATTCTTTCCTCCTGAGGGCTGAATTTAATTTCAGAGGAGCTCCTGGGAAATGTATCTCAGCCGTGGTCCTGGCTGAAAACAAAACGGGGCAGGGCCAAAAGGAATAGAGGATAAGGCTAAAAAGGAACAAACCAAACCAAACCTCAGCATGCCGTAGTTTAATCTCTTACTGCTGGGAAAGATGCCATAGGAGAGACAGTTCATCCTTTTAGAAAAGGGAAGAACCTGTACAAACAATTGTTGGAAAGAGAAGGGGGTGCCAGGGGGAAGGGGTCATGGCCATATGGGGAGCCTCCAAGAGCCTGACTGGAACCTCAGGAAGGTCAGATTAAGACCTGAGGTTCTGCATTCCTGGTTTATGCATAGGGTCTAGGTATAGGAGTGGAGCTACCATGCAAAAGGAAAGGGAATGGCCTTCACAGTTAGGTGTGATTGATAAGGTATCACTGACTTGTCTTGTAAGCATGTTAATAGTTTTTCACATGCCAAAAAGACACACTTCCTGTATAAAGCTGCTCTGAAAAGAGCTGATATTCTAGACTGACACAAAGACTTGAGGCCCAGTCTTAAACTCTTCCAAGTTGAACATGTCAGCCAACCTATACCTCTTGGAATATAAATAGTGCCCATGCAATTTGCTTTTATGTTTCATGTTACTGTCACTTTTTGGGAACAGAGAAGGTGATCTGTGTTCCATTGGCATGCCTCACCATTTACATATTTCTCTTGTTAGAAACTGTGACCACAGACATATTACTAAGGTTTGGGCTTGCGTCCACCAACATAAGGTCTTTGGCAGAGAGGCTTGGCACATACAGAAAGCTGAACTCATTGGAACAAATAGATTTCTTGCAAAACTGAAGCATGAGGCTTATGTGGGCCAGGATGTAAAATGAGTTCCATAAAATGATACTTCCACTATATGGCTGAATAGATGACATTAGGCCTGTAATCCTAGAACTGGGCATTAATGGGGCTTGATTTTTCAAGCACACTGAAAAGTCTAATAGTTCTTGTCATAGTTCAACAATGATACAATATGTACCCTTTTTTCTTATCATATCTGTGTGTGATAGAAACATACATATATGAGAGAGAGAGAGAGAGAGAGAGACTGTGAGGCCTGTGTGAAGAACTGTGTAGACACACACACACAGAGACCTCACTTGCCAATGCCTTTACCTATCCTTGCTAGTTTTAATGAAAAGGCATCTACCTAAGGCCAAGGGACAGCTAGTTAAAAGACAAGGGTGACAGAAGTCATGATTTCTATGGAATCATTTTGCTCTGGGAGAGTCTAAATTTCTCACTGCCATCACCATGCTTAAGGAGAGAAAAGCAATGTGTGCAGTGAGAAGAACACAACGGTGGTATAATTACATCTCGTTAAACCTCTTGGAACCTTCCAGTATTTCCATTTTGTTAACACCAAATTAATAAACAGTTCTGGCTTGAATCTGTTTTCAATAATCCTTTGGATAAGCTTAGAATCTCTGCTGTTTGCATATTACATCAGGCTAGGAAGAAATCCTGCCAATGTTTCATATTTGTGCTTGGAGATTCATCTGTTGCATCTGAGCGCAATCAGTAAGGGAGACTGGGAAGGGTGGAGAGGCTCCCGGAGAGCCAAGATGAAATGAAGAACATATGTACATGGGAGCAGTTGCTGCGTTTTGTGCTGTGTGCTGCTTTGTTTTCCTGTAAGGTGATGAGATGCCAATAGGCTATCTGGTAATAGCCTGTGCTCTTATTGCTTTACCAATAGGCTATCTGGTAAAGAAAGCCTGTGCTCCTGCCAATAGTGATAACAGAACAGAGGTTTATCCCAGGTCTTTCCTTAAAATTCCTCATGCAAATGAAGGTCTTACTCTAATGCTGTTCTTTGCAATCACTCCCCCCCCCGCCCCTCGCCCCAAGCCCTGCTGCCAAGAGTTGTAGAGCTATGGTAGGGCCACCCCTAAGCCACATGTTCATGCATAGGAAGTATGGGAAGCCTGTTAAAGATCAGCATGGGCTTATTTATTTATTACGTTTATATAGCTCCCCACAACCCATGGGCTTTCTGAGCAATGTACAATTTTACAGGTTGAAGGCTGCAGTTCTTCAAGTGCATTGAAAAACAAGGCAGTTCAGATTTCCCCAAGTTTTGAGTTAGGTACTTCCAGTGCCTGGGCAGCCTTCATGCTCCCAACAGCAGCATCACAATCCCCATGTTGTTTGAAATGAGGCCTGTGTAGGAATGCAGGAGTATTGTGTAGCTTGCCCTCAAGTGGTCATACTTTTGCAAGTGCTCTTTTGGAAAGATCCAAATAGGCTTGCAAAGCACCTACCTCCACCAACGCCTCTCCCTTTCCCCTGGGCAGCCAGAGGCAGCCAGCAGAAACAGTTTTGAGACTGAGATGATGCTGAGGATGCTGATGCCTATGCGGCTCATGATGACATTATTATTGTTTTAATTAATTTATTTATTTTCATTCATGCATTGGATTTAATTGCTGTACTATAGCTAAAGCTCTTGCTGAAGCATACATAATAAGAGCAAACACAATAAAGCCAATGATAAAACATATTATTAGGTTTGTCAAATTTTTAAAGCAACAACAATAATTTAAAATAATTTTAATAGAAGGGATAAATATCTAGCATGGAAAAACATGATTTGAAAGCACAGTGTTGAACCTTGCAATTAAGAACAGCACAAACAGCAATTCAGAAACATTATCCTGGCTCACAGGGCTGTGTTTGCCTTGATCCTGCTCATGAGCGGCTGAACCAGGTGTCTGAACTCTGCAAGTGACCCTGGTCGCCTGTGTGCAGCGTTCAGGGTGGTCTGTGCCTGGAGGGAGACACTGGTTGCTTGGAGCATCCCTTTCATGGAATGTTCTGTCCAGGGAAGCTCACCTGGCAACAACTGTGATTGCATTCTGGCTTCAGGCAAAGTCCCTTCTCTTCAGCCAGGTGTTCCATCATGCAGTAGAAGCAGGTTGCTTCCCATGAGATTTTATTTGATCTGCTGTGTTGTTGTATCCATGTTATTATGCTGCTGCTTTGTTTCTGCTTTCTGTTTCACATGGTGATTCTTATATTCACTCCTAATCCTAAAGGCATGCCCTGAAATGGAATTTGACTGAATAAAATGAAGCTTCCTTGGAAGAGCCTCTCTCAACTTGGTGTTTGATCCAGGATGTTGGATCAAAATTCTCAGTGCCCACCATTGTAGTTCAGCATTTATGGAGAGTACCAGGTTGGGTTATGCTATTTCAGAAAGCTATTCAGGGTTCATAATGATTCAATGTTCTGCCCCACTGCTAAAGTTTTCAAGAAGAAATCTAACTAGGCAAAGCATATGTGTGTGTGTGTGTGTGTGTAGAGAGAGAGAATAGATAATAGGGATCTCTCTCCCCCCCCCCCCCGTGTGTGTGTGTGTGCGTGTAAATGTCATGAAAAGAACAACTTGCAGTTTTTGGAAACTTCTGTTCAAATGAAGGAAAACAATAAGCTTGAATAAATACAACATCTCTAGGAGGGAGAATAAATGCCTAATTTCATAGCTGACTGACAAAACCAGCTAAATGGGCTTTCTACATTGAATTATGGAATCAGAAGCCATTTGAACTAAGAAATAAATTCAACAACATGCAGATGAGATATGTGTGATTAATTGACTTTTGTTGCATTTCGAAAAAAATAAAAGAAAATACGCAGAGAAAAAGACAATAAACAGCTCAAACCCCCAAGTAATTAAGCTGGAGCTCTGGGTTAAAGTTATTTTGTTATTGATTTATTAATGAACTTAAACTTAAATGCAACTTCTTAATTGGGCTGTTGAAAAGAAGTATTGGTTGGGGGGGAAAGACAGAAGAACTGTTGGTCTTAGAGAACATGGTTTACTGTGGTGTGAAACTGGATGTGGTGTGACTCTGTTACCTCATCCAAAACAAGTACCTTGTCTGGACACAGTCCATTTGTGTTAATTGCTCCCTTTTTGGAAAAGTGATATAGAAACATAGAAACAGAGCAAGTCAGAAGGATCCTCTTGGACCATCTAGTCTAACCCCCGGCTCTGCTCACGACATGCCCCCCATGTGCATGTCTAGCCTATCCTTGAACACCCTCACTGATGGGGCCTCAACCACCTCCCATGGGAGCCCATTCCATACCCTTGGGGTCCTGACTGTCAGGAAGTACGTCCTAGCATACAAATTGAACCTTGGTTCCCTGAGCTTTGTTCCATTGGAGCATGTCCTGCCCTCCTCTGCAGGGAAGAACAGGTCTCTACCCACCTCTGTGTGACACCGTTTCACATACCTGTATGTCACCAACAAGTATCCCTTGATGGATACAGATCCATCCCTCTGCACCTGCTTTAGAGATAGTAAGAAAGTAATAAATGTACAACTTGTCTGTGTGTATCTGTAACCTGGTATGGAAGATGTGTTTTGAAATGTCAGAATGAGACAGAAGGGGTGTGAGGGTGGGATCCTGGGACCCTACAGGCTTCCACAGACAGGGGCAGTTGGCACCAACTCTTTTTTCATGTACTCAGCATTTCTGAGGAATGATTGGTAACTTTCCGATTTTGTAATTGTTTTACAGACTGCGTGTTCTTTCTTTGACTGTTTAGGGATGTATGATAATTTTTTCCCAGTCCATTAAGCACCAGAACTTCCCCCATTTGCAGCCCTGAATAGGAACACAAATGGAAGCATATTTTTCAGCCTAAGCTGTAGCATTCCTATGCTTTTGACTGAATTTGAACAATGCATTCTCTCAAAAAAAGTGACAACTTAAAAATGTGCATATTGAAAACCCTACATATTTTCATACTTTAGTCAATGGGAAGAACATGCACACTTTTCTCAGGAGGAGGAGGAGAGCAGAAAAGAGCAAAGCAAAGCATAGCAAGTGAATAAGCAACCAAGAAGCTTTCATTTGGCAATGGGAACAAGCTGAACTGAACTTTGAGGGGGGAATCAGAGAACCCTGACAAGCTGATGCTCCAATTCCTATGCAGAATATTTCCCATTGGTGCTGGTTTTATGCCAGTTTTATGTTTTATTTCTTCGAACCATTCAACATATTTTATAGAACTGTTATATAGAAAAGTGATACCAAATCCTTTAAATCAATATTGAGTGAAGCTTGTGGGATGTTGCACAAGGTGCCTCCAGATTTGGTGATCATGTTGTAGTCAGGGCCCAATTCAAAGTGTTGATGTTAACATGCCAAGCCCGAAACGGCTTGGGGCCGGGATATTTGAGGGAACGCCTTTCTTCATATATCTCTTCCTGATCATCTTTGATGGAGGTCCTCTTCAAACCATCCCCCAATAAAGTGATGGGGAAAATGGCGAAAAGAAGCATCTCACCTCATGTATGGAACACCTTCCCAAAGGAAGTATGCCTGGTACCATCACTACTAGCTTTTCAGTGCCCAGTAAAGATGTTTCATTCAATCAGGTATTTTAGTAATTTTTGCCGATTGCTAGCTTTTGTATGGTTTCAGTTGGATTGTATGCTTTTAACTGTTATTTTATTGTTACGTTTCCTAATTCACTGTATGCTGCCCAGAGAGCCCATTAGAGGCTATAGGGCAGCATATAAAGACAATAAATAAATATATATGCATTTTTATTCCTCTGCTCCCTTAGAGATGCCATGAGACAAGTTGTTGTCAAGAACTGCTGTAACAGAAGCAATGGTTGATGCAAGAATTGGGGCAAATGGATCGAGGCAGCAACATTCCACCATTAGTGAGCCACCTATGTTATTTCCACCATTAGAGGCCGTAAGTTTCTGACTCAGTACTATTGAGGTCATGCCTTGCTTCTGAGCTTCCTGGGGGTTCCTGCTTTGCCATTGTTAACATTCACAGTTCATTTCTTTCATTTGTGCCAAATTGTGGGACAAGTGGGCAAAATGAAGACCCCAGAGACTTGTGCTAGAGAGCCAGATAATGTTGAATAATTTTCTCAATGGAATCAAGGCAGGTATTATGTTTACCCTTCCAGGTACAGGGGGTAGTTTAAAAGTCTTCTCGTCTTCTCATTTCCATTTGTTCCTTATGTTAAAAATACAGGCACTGTTACAGTGTCATTTAGACCTCCACGATTGTTTTAGCCTTGCAGCACTTCCTGGTTTGCCCAGGAAACCACATAATGTCATGCAGTCTCCTGGGCATTGAGAAGCTACCAGCTGAATCCCTCAGGCAAATATCCAGTGACATCATGCCAGATACTGGCTTTTGTTATTAACAGCTTATCAGGTTCCTTTTCCATTTTCCAAAACAACACAGAAGGTAACCTTTCCCCCTTCTGTCCACATCCCCATTCCTTTCCCTTTAGGTTCCGCCTCCTTTCTTCATATCAAACTATATTTTAAAACCAAAGGCTTTCATCTTTATGAAAAATAATTAAGCAAAAATTGGATGAATTAAATTTATAACGTTAATAAAACTAAAATAAAAGCTTGTGTCAAGCCACCTCTTTTCTAGCCTGACTCTATAGTGCATTGCATTGTTCTCCATATAATCAAGAAAATGTTCTAATATTATCAGGAATTCCTTTTGCTTTTGTAGTTTGGTTCATTATCAGTAGGACCTGAATTCAACCATGTGTATTTGGGTTTCATTTACTTTTCAGTGTTGTATACTTATGTTAGAGTATCCTTACTAAATCATGCAGGGTGTCCCACAGCTAGGTCCCAGATGCTCAGGTTGCATCATACCATGACAAAGACATCTTGACTATTAATTCTTTCATGTCTACCACACCCAATAATCAAAGCTGCCAGGCTGGGTTGCAATGGTTCATAAAAACAATGCAAAAATTAAAAAAGATCAGTGAGAGGAGGGGTACTGTAGATAAAGTAAAGAAGAAAAACTTAAAAGACCTCTTGACTGTGGAATTCTTTCCTGTGTCCTTTTAGTGAAAGGGGCAGAGAAAGCAGTGCTTCTTTTGCAGGGAAGGAAGGATTTCATAGAGTGCTAATGAAAACCCAGTGGTTGTGAAAATATGCTCGATTAGAAAGAACTTTGGTCTTTGCACCTGATCAAGGGCTTAACAGCACAGCACTATGGAAAAGAGAAGGCTAGACTGGACAGGCCTTTGGTCTAACCCAGTTGAGTTTCTCTTATGCAGAAGAAGAGACTTCATTGCTTTCCTCTTAAGTTATCGACTTTTCGGGATTTCATATTGCATAGTGAAAACGCACAGTTGTGAGGAGGCTTTTAAAGAGATTATACTAAATAATTCTTGTTTTCCCCTTTCTACAATCACATACTTGGATAGCATATGAAAAAAGCTCATAGTTTTCAAACCATTGTGGTGGCACATTTCAAGAAATGCCAATATTGGCTCTTAGAATATCTGAAACAGAAACATCCTGTAAAATCTCCTAATATAATACTGTGGTATGGATTCTGCATTGTAATAGTTGTGTGAACTGCAATTAATGGAACTTGGTGGCGGTTTCAGATAATCACTGTGATATTAGCCCAACTGTAAGGTTTCTGCTTGAAATGCCAGCATGCTTCTCTCAGTTAATGCAGGAAAGGTGAGACTGAAACATTTGAAAGTACATGATGTATATGCCAGAGTCCATTATTGGCTTGTGCACAGCTGTTCCACAACAGGAATGGTATTCATTTTGGAATATTGTAGCACACAATTTAAAAAACATTAGGCAAAGTGTTTCTGAAAAATAATGAATGGAAGCTCCAGGTTTAATAACCTACTTCTACAATACAAGCAAGCAGTAACAGAGAAAAAAGTTAGATCTATTTCACCATTCTACTAAAGATAGCTATTACAGGGCTGGAGAGAAGTAACCTGGAGCTTAGGACAAAACAAAGTCTTGGAGACTTTTATGCTTCTCCCACAAATGGTGTCAGCACATAATATATAATAAATAAGTACATGTAGCATTGACACAATACATGTGTTACATAGTTTATTAAATTAGGATGCATTAATTACTAGCAATGAATTATTAACTAGCCCACTTAATAGAATGCAAAAGGAACATCTTGTAATCTCACAAAATTACAAATAATGCGCATAGAATTTATTTACAGTTACTAAAATTATGAGCAGGAATTATGTAGCATTAATACCGTTATGGTAATTTAATGCTATTATGGAAATGCATCATCATTTCATCTATTTCTTATTCCCATGCTCAAACAAATGTCAGCAAAACTGCAGCACCCACATATAAAAGGGAAGTATGAGCAGACTTCGAATAAAATTGACTCTTGAAAGGCTACAGAAAAACAAAAGGGAGAGGCTGTGCTCACAAAACAGCCCAATAAAGTTCCAGAAGCCACCAGATGCTGTCTTACTGAGAGAAACAAAAGCAGGCCATTGGGTTTGAAGGGGGTGGTGTGGTGGAAAAGGAGGGTGAAGGAAGAGGCACATTTAGAAAGGATTAGAGAAACATTTCTCATTGGCTGGATTCATATTTTCCTGTGTCACACTGAGAGAGTGTTCTAAAATCTCTCCAAGGGCAGGAGTGGGAGTGGTCCATAGAAATCCCTGAAAACAATAACGACAACAACCAAAAAATCAAAGTTTTAAAGTGGCAGGAAATGAGAACAAATGCATCCACTTCTTCATTCTCCAAAAAAATACTGATGGAGGAAAAATACAGAACAGCCCAGTGAAGACTAAAGATGCACAACAGGCATGGCATTTGAGGGACATGTAAGGCCCAGTCCACATGTAAGGTGGTAAGAGACTGTGCTCAAACTAGGACTGTGTGATTCAGGCCAGAATCTGGCTTCCTTGTACTCACTGGACTTCCTCCCTAAGCCCAGTCCTGGCCAGGAAGGAAGCGGAGCTGAAACCAAGTCTGCAAATGCTCAGGAGCACTAGTGGATTCTTTGGGCAAACTATGCAAAATATGCAATTCTTCACACAAAGTGTGTAAGCCTGCAAGTCACATGTGTGGAAGCAGACCGCCACTTGCACAGCGGCTATGGGGTCAGCAGTGGCATAAGCATAAGTTGGTCTTGTGGACTCAGTCTTCCTGTTGCCCCCTACCTGGCCTTAGATGGGCTTCAGGGAGGGAGGAAGCAGGTCAGAAGCCAGGAAGAGGAACCGAAGAAATCTGATGGCTCTCTGGTCCCAAACCAGATACCTCACACATCTCTAGTTCAAACAGCAGTTGAATTTTCTGCCAATTGTTTTTGTTTAAACTAAGTTAAGGAATATGAAGAAGGGAGAAGTTCTGAGGGAGTGGGTGAAAGACACCTAAATATCTGTGCCTTTGGTAAAGGAACAAAAGAACACTTACATTTTAAACTGTTCTTCAGTCTCAGTCTGTACCGAGAATTCCGAAGTGTTTGAACTTTTCTTTTAAGAAGTAGCAACCATTTGTGAATGTTAATATATGACTCAGCTCAAGGTTAGATTGCTGGAGTTCCTCTTGAGTGCCATCAACTGTTGCCTAATCCTGATTTTCACTGACTCCTACTGACTTCTATACTATTAGGTTGGGAAGAATAATGTTTTAAAGTTACACGAGCAAATCATTCATCCTTTTTAAATATATCATTATGGAGTTCAGTGGTACATAGAAAATAGCTAGAGTCAGTGTGCACCCATTTTTGAAATTCAAGCAAGACAAAGAAGGAAACTTGTCCACCCTTTCAAAGTGTTCCCATCTGGCTGTGAAATCTGTCTTTTGCTGAAACTTCTGCATATGGAATTTGGCACATTGTTTCTGCACCGCTTAATTCCATTTATAATCTAAGGAATGGATTATTTCAATGAGATTTAAGTGGTGCATTGACTTATTCGTGCTTTCCGTATGCAAGTTATTCGTGCTTTCCGTATGACGACTTATCGATGTCATTGGTTGGATCCTGTCCTCTGTGCTACATAATAACAGAAGAGCATGGACATATTTTATAAGTTACTAATCTTCATACATGTATATTCTTCAGGATTTATAGTCACACAAGCACACGCACACGCACTTTACAATGTACCTGGGCTTAATCATACACATGAGTATGTGCACAAGTACATCCTTTCTCCAATTTTACACTAGGCCTATCAATGAAAACTGAAGACCTGGATACCTATGACTTGATTGCCCCTGCAGTGGCCCAAATGCCCAATATACAAGGAGGCAAGGTGCCACCAAAAGTGCAACTGTGGATCACTTACATTGTATTGTACAGTATTAAGAGGCAGGCTACAATGGCTCAGTGGTGAGTGATGGGAAACATTCTATATATGTTCAGAGCTTAGGATTACTTAACTGCTATCTGTGCTTTATAATTTGGGCCATGAATACACTGACTAATCTTGGAGTAGTTACTTATTGCTGGCATTCATTCATCCCTAGCAGTAAAACTGGGCCAAATGCTGTAACTGGAATGTAGTGCATACATGATTACTTCATGTTTTAATAGATACATAACTTTATGGATAGATAGATGGAATATAAAGATGGATTAATTCAGTTCAGTTCAAATTTTATAAGAATTTACCAGAATTGGCAATTTCCTTCATACTGGAGTCAAAATGAGGGGGAAAAAGAGAGAAATGTAAGGTTGTAAAAAATGAACGAGGGAGTAATGAATGTGGGACAGGTTTGCTATCCAAGCCTGAGGCTGTGCAAGCTCAACTCTTAAAAGTATGGATTTGGATCTGGTGCAAATAACTGAGAATTCTGCCTCAGTCCTGTTGTGATAAGAATTAGCCAAAATTCATGAAGTCCATCTTTTGGAGAGAAAGAATGGGATATTTTAAAAAGTTGAAATGCAGTAATTGACAGATTCGTCCATCCCTATTTGGATAGGGAATGTTTTTTCTCATAACAATGGAACATGGACTGCTCCAAGGAAGCTGAATAGGGAAAATTAGGACAGGTAAGGGAGCATTTCTTCACTGAGAGCATGTGTAATGATGGACACTGATTTGGATACTTTAAATGGGGCTTTAGACACATTTATGGAAGATTAGGCTATGGGTGGCTACTAGCGAAGCTGACAACTGCCTATTATTTCCAGTATCTCCAGAGCCCGCTGTTCCACTCATGTCCTGCTCATGGGCTTCCCACAGGCATCTCTTCAGCCTCCGTATAAAACCATTTGCCTATGGGAAGCCCACAAGTAGATGGGAAGGGCAGCAGCTCCATCCTGCTCACACTAGAACTGATGTATTTTTCTCGCAGTCCCAGCTGCATGTTGGGGAAATGGGATCCACTCCTGGCACACACTTTTTAATTGACCTTGGAGCGCCAACAGAAAAGTTGCAAGGCGAATGAAAGTTTCTGCATGGATAAGGAGGACGCCTCTCTTCTCTCAGGCCTCTGTTCCTGTGGGCAAGGTGGGGAGGTGCCCTCCCAGGGACCATTGGATTGCGGCCCTATTTATTTAGTCGGCTAGAAAGAGCTGCAAAATAAGAACTGGAAGGAATTCCACACCAGCCGATCTATCCTGTTACGCCTCACTGACCTACAGCGTACAAGGCTGAAGCTCATATTCCTGTATCTTATTGAATAGTTAAAAGGTCAATAGTTGTTGTTTCTAATACATGCTGCACAACATGACACATGCCAGCTTCTTTTCTTTAGAGGACTAATAGAAAGGCATGTTAAAATAAACTCAAGTGCAAAGGGTATGAAAACATATTGAAAATGTTTGTAATGGCTCTGAAAAGTGCCAGAGGCAAACATTGTTTGCTACTGGCTGGATTAAATCAGAATAAAAAGCCCTCTCTTTTTCTTTATTCCAAGTTGCTTTTGCATAACACTCTCACATAGCATAATCCTGACGTAGTGCCACTAGCACGTTTGCCCAAGTGTGCATTGGCACAGGATGAAATTCTACTTAGTTCTCAAACAATCCCGACACCCGGCAACACTCCTCTGAGAGTTGAATATTCAAACTAGCATGCTCACCAGCCCATAACTCATTGAGGCTTATTATATATCCATATGTCTAAGGAGATGCATAGCAAATGTGTAATAAATCAATAAGTCCAAAGAGATAGGAAAGCTCTCTCTCTCTGAATTATTGATATCTTAGCTATTGAGTGAAAAATATGCAGATGTGAACCCACTGCTATGCATCATGGCTGGAAGGTACAGGTTATATCCATTTGGTCTGTGTTACCTAGATATCAGGCATCTTTCATTTCATCAGCTGTGTATTGGTTTTTTGTTTTTGTTTTTTTTACCGACAGTCCTCAAATAACTCTGGGTTGTGTGAGGGTTCTTTAACCCTCAAAAACTATTGCCTAAATTTTGATTACACTAAAGGACGTGCTCCAGACTTGAATAAGCAGTCTGGCACCTGTGAACCTATAGTTCATCCTGGCTTAAATAAGCCATAATGGCCTGCCTTCAGTTGCCTCTCAAGGGGAATTAAGCATTGCTAATTGGGTTTACGTTTTAATGCACGCTCACCCAGTTCTCAGCTCTGAACGTGGAGTCGAACACAACAGGCAGTCAGAAGCCCTTATATTCCCAGGTTGCCTTTGTGTTTTGCAGGGAAGATGAAAGGTTGGAAAATGAGCACATTTGATAAATGCATAGTGAAAATGGGGGCAGTTCAGACATGCATTCAAACACGCCTTGGTCAGTGGAAGCAATGAAGCTGCATGCACGAAGCTGCTCATGTTTAGAACTATGTGAACTAAAATGTGAGGAAATATTACAAACCGAGGGAATATTAGCCTAAGCCCTGGTCCTGAGGCACTTACTCTCCTGCAGTCCCCCTCCCAGTATCCTAGGGGTTCCACAGGAGTGACATTCCCGCCCCCACCCAATGCCCAAGTACACTTGGTGCTCCTCTCAGCAGCTCCTTGCTGCTGAAAACTCTCTCTGCAAGGCCTGGCAGCAGTGGGGCTAAGCTGCATTCTGTGGGGCCACCTGGTGGCAGGCAGGGCGAGGGTGCCTTGTGCTCAGCCATGTCTCAGGGAGGTCAAGCACAACACATCCCTTCCACCCCACACTGCTCTTTCAGCTTTGTGAAGGCTTTGTGCAGTCAGCTGGCAGCAGACCCTCCACCTCCCTGGGAGAGGCCAATTAGAACAGGTTCCCTTCTTTCAATGTGCTGGCTACCGAGTAAAGGGAGGGAACAAGCTGGCTTTTGCTGGACTTCCTCAAGAGGAAGGCGTGGAGAAGCTATCTCATCCCCGTCACCTCTACAGCCACTGTTTGGCAGCTGATGTGACAGGTAATTCTGCATTTTCTCGGGACTCTTCCATAAGAGACACAGCTGAACGGGCTACCTCAGACCCTATGCTGAGGTGCAACCACACCACCTCACATGCTGCTGTATCAAGCCCAAGCAGAGAAGTCCGGCATGGTGGCAGAACAGCCAATAACAGCTGCTCAAAGTGCTGCTTGGGCTGTTTGTGCAATTGCTGTTGGAACCACTAGTCTAGAGTGGCAGGATTTTCAGTCACTCTCTCCCAGATGGTTCTGTAGGCTTTGTGGTTTCACTTGGGCTTGCTGTGTCACCTGAACGGGGAAGGCACAACATGCCCATGGGTGGCCGCAAAACCATGGCAGACAGAAGCCACAGTCTGAGCCATGGTAAGCCATGCACGCTGAGTGGGTCTGAAAAGGAGCACTAACTCTATACGCAGGCCTTTAGCTCTCTGCAGAAAGGCGGAAGACAGGATTCACAGGGCAAGGTAACATCGAAGTGAAGACTATGGGCCCAGGGCTGCTCCCCTGCTCCATGCATTTAGTCTGCAGAAAGAGCAATCTCTGGAGGATGACTTGAGAATCAAAACACATCTTTAAAAATGTAGGATTGAGATGTCTGCGCTGGTCTTCATGGCAATTGGCATGTATTGCTGTCCTGAAACAAACGTTTCATACTTTCTTGCTTCAGAGAACAGTATTAATGATTCATCCACGAAAAAGGTCTATGCACAGCTCATTTTTTTCATAATTGGATGGCAGTGGAGGGTACAGGGTTTATGTGTCTGTCTGAGTATATAATGAAGCCACTTTGGAGGCAAATCTTCCTCTTTTCTTTACATTCTTAACTTAATGATTGTAGACAAATAATTTGATAATCATTTGATTTTACTTTTCCAGAATCAGTTAATCCCTGATTACAGATCTTCTAAGATTGCAGACTTTTTTAATGACCATTTTTTTAATTTTGACACTGGAAATCACTATATTTCCTTAAAGAAAGGCATGGATTAATGCTTTCCATTCTGTTCTGTCTTTACATTTTAGGCATAATGCACATTTATCTATTGCTGCAGTTAGGTAATTTCAAACTCTGAACATATAATGGTCTTACAGAAATGTTTTCCTTCAATATGTATGACTTCAAAAAGTCACAAGCCAGCCCTGCTGCTTTTCAGGGCACTCTTAATCATTCTCTTCAGTACAGAACTTAGGTTCTGGATACCTGAAGGAGCACCTTCTCCCCTATGGGCCCTCCTGCCCCTTGAGATCTGAGCCAGAGGCCCTCCTTCAGGAGCTGTCCTTTAAAGAGATCAAGAGGATGACTACCCAGAGGAGGGCCTGCTCTGTGGTGGCACCTCGACCATGGAACAAACTCCCCAGAGAAGTTTGCCTAGCACCAATGATTCTATCCTTTCAGTGTCAGGTGAAAAGCTTTATATTTGCCCAGTATTTTAATTGTTAATTTGTTTTAGTATGGGTTTATATTTTAATGGATACTGGGCAGTTGTTACTGTTATTGCTGTTATTGCTATTCAATTTTATTTTGGAGTAATTGCTGTAATTGCTTAGGAGAATCTACCCTAGAGCCCCTTCCGTTTATCTGAAAGACTTGCCATGGTATTTATGCAAAGCCCCTCCACCCCCATTGGGGCACAGTGTCATTTCCACTATGTTGAAAATGTGACCCTGTGCCACATGTAAATGTACAAAAAGAGTTGGAAAGGTGATGCATGCTAGGAAGTTTCCCTTAAAAAAATGGGTCTTTTGCTTTTTTAAAAATCCATCAAGCTATATACAAATTTACCAGAGTGAAGAAGAAAAGGTTTCAAAAAGAGTTAACAAAAACAGTGGAGAACATCTCCTGTCCTTTCACAAATGATTTTGAGAAGGAGAGGAGAGGAGAGGAGAGGAGAGGAGAGGAGTCAGCATCCTCCCAGCCCCCAAGAGCAGGAGGTGCACCCCCATTCGCTTCTACCCAGAAATGATTTTTGAAAGCCCCCCAGTCCCCCCACCCACACAGTTGACCTTCCTAAGCATAAGTACCATTGAAGATAATGTGATTTACATCTGACTGGACAAATATATCTGTGCATTTTCAGATCATTGTTCCTCAATGCAAGAGGACAAGGCAGACCTTGGACAAGACCTTCCATGATTTATTTTATCAAAGGACAGGAGAAGGGAAGGGGGAAGCAGCACTGCATTTACTCTCCTGCTCATCAAGCAAGTCAGAGAGAGAGAGAGAGAGAGGGAGAGGGGATGGAGTATGGGATGATACAAGATGTAAGAAAACAACTGGAGGTGGATCAGGTTTATCTTCTCAGACTTGCGGCTGTTTTGTTATTGCTACCCACGCTGAGCTCAGACAGGAACAGCCTTCCTCACCCAGCACTTAAAGCAATGTGAGAAGTTGTGCTATTTACGGATTTATATTTCCATGCTTGCACATTAGCAAATACTTCAGAAAGAAAGTAGGAGAAAGCAGAGAGGGAGATATTTTTTGTCCTCTCCCACAATACGTGAACCTGGGATCACCCTATGAAGCTAATTGGAGGGAGGTTTGGGACAGATACAAGGATGTACTTCTTCAAACAGCACATAGTTAGACTATGGGATTTGCTGGCATGGGAAATGGGGATAGTGACCAACTTGGGTGGCTTTCAAAGGGGATTGGACAGATTCTTGGAGGAGGAAGCCATCGGTGGCTCTTAAGCTTGCTAGTGATGAGTTACCAGAGGAGGCTTGCCTCATATACCAGTTGTTGAGGAGCTTGGGTAGATGGAGGTCTTGCACCTGGTCTGCTTGAGGGATCCTGTGGGCAGCTGGTTTGCTACTATGTATATGAAGTGCTGGACTATATCTTGCCCAGGCCATCAGTCCACTGAAGTCACTCATCTTCACCTCAGAACAGTATGGAAACTTTAGCACACCTAGAATATGTCCCTCAGAAAAACCTCAGGGTAAAATCATTGTGAAATCCTAGAAGATTTCCTAGAAGAAATCTAGAATATAATGGCAGAAACAGCACCAAGAAGACAGTTTGGAGCGGGCATCATATGACATGCCATTGAGCGAGGCACTACTATATGGCTAAAAATCCATAGTGTAAACTCCTCTCTGGACTTAAGTTTCTAAATCCTATCCTGACAGTCCCGGCTATGTGTTTTATTTTGGCTTTTCTTGTAGTTACATTTATATCCCACCCTTTTTCCATAAGGTTTCCAGGTGGTCTTCCATCCAAGCCTTGACCCAGTCTAGACCTTCAACATGGTGACTGCATCATGGATCTTCAAACTATGCCTTGGGACATTACATATACTCTTTTATTTTACTAGGGATTAAAAATAAAATAAACTCTTTCAAAATCTCACAAGAATCTATGTTATTTCAATAAAGATATTGATTTTTTTAAATTACAGCAGAATAGAAATAGCATAGATTAATGGGAGCCTGTGAAAAATTATATCAAAGGTAGTAGAACAACAAATGGAAGAAAGGAAGCTGTACATGCCAACCCTTTTCCCCATAACTTTCAGTAAGCATGTGGCATTCTGTTCGCTGCTGTAGAAAGGGCAGCCGTGCCCAGCAAAAGCAGACCTTCAGTTATGTGCACTGAGAAGCCCTTTACTTCCAGAAAAGCACAGCAAAGCTCCTTTGTGTGAAGGACTTGTGTTAGAATATTGCACCATCCAGATGTTTTGGGCTATAACTCTCAGCCTCCTTGCCCACTGGAAATGCTGACAAGGGCTGATGAGAATTAAAGTCTAAACCAGCTGGAGGGAGGCAGGTTGGGCAAAGCTGGGATACGGCCTTGCGAGAATTATGTTTGCAAGCCTTAAGGTTGCAATTCTCAGGCATGTGTTCTGCAACACACCCAATTGGATAACTTCCTTTTTAAGAGTTAATATCTTCCTTTCCATTTTGTAGATGAAATGAAAAACACCTGGATAGCACACGATTTTAAATCAAGGACAACCTCAGTGGAAATAACAGCTGATCTGGAAAACTGGTGAGAGGAAGATAGCCTTGATGATTTTGTGAAAATGAAAGGAACAGATTGGATGCACAGAAAGCATCTACTGCAACACAATTTGTTCATTATAGTTTTGTACTAAGGTGTCTAAGATGAAAGACAGACAGGCAGACAGACAAAGTTCACATTCATGTAGATTTTTGCCACTCTGGTCCACACTGTTCTTATGAAGGAAGCATAATTTTGAAGCATAATGAAGCTGGGCAGACCATTTTAGGGCAGAAATAAACCAAAGCCTGGACATGGGGCATAGGTCAACTCCTTTCAGAATCCATGGAACTTCCCATCCTGTCCCCTTGCTTCCAGTAACCTATTCACAAATGTCAACTCCATCGAGGTTTTAGAGACAGTATTGTCCTGAAGGCCAGCAGCCGGTCACAAGCATGGGATCTGCCTAGGGTGGGAACTGTTGGCTTCCCTGGGCTTGGCTTCCCAGACTCTGGTCCACTTTGCAGCAGCCTGGAGTCAGAGTTTCTGGCAAGCACTCCCAGGAGCAGGCCCATGCTCTGCACAAGCTGTGCCTCTTTCCCACACCTGGGGCTGCTGATGCCAGGTGTGTCAGGCGCAGAAGAAGGATGGTCACCAAGAATGGCTCCTGGTGCACCCACTGCAGCATTTCTCTTCTGGGTCCTTCAGCTGGCTAAACCTGGCAGGGAAGGATGCCAGTTGCTAAACCATGAGTCTGCAAGTGTCTGAAGACATCCTCTTTGAAGAACTGGGCCAAGCAAGAGACGAAGCCTGTGAGTGCAAGAGGGATGGATTCTGAAAGGGTTTAACCGAACACTAGTCTCAACAGCCAAAAAAGTCTATAGCAAGTCCTGCTTGTGGACTTCCAGAGCTGTCTGATGGGCCACTGCAGGAAACAGGATGCCAGACTAGCTGTGATCAATAAAAACATCAAATGGCCTATCTCTTATGTTCATTGTCTGGCTGGTGTCACTCCAGAGAGGCGGAATGAATCCAGTGAAACAGCACAGGGATTATCCTCAGGAATCCCTCAGACATTCACCAAATGATCCCTGGCTTGAAATGACTGCTTTATATGGTCAGGAGAATCCATCTCCTAGCCTTATAATGCTATCAAAGGTTCCCAGATTTCTTTGCAGCTTGATTTCAGAGATGCTTGTGAAGAGCATTGTTTTAGGCACTGTGTTTCAGTGGTAGTATTTTAACTAAGACAACTTTTTAGAGGGGCAATGCTTTTCCAGCTTGGAGGGTGGGCCTGGTCCCCAAGTGAGTAAAGGCTTCATGTTCTCCCCTTGCTAAGCCCCAACCTGTGCCATTTGTGCCAGCTGGCAAATTAAGCTGCTGCCATCCTGCAATCCATTATCCCAGCATAGGTGTTGTGGTCTGCTAATACAAAGGACTTCAGAAATTATCCTATTCTTATCCAGAATTACCCAGCCCAGAATAGGGTCTGAGGGAACACAAGATATTCACCTTGTTGAAACTAAGCAGGTCAGAGGCTAGCCTGAGCTTGGAGGGGATACCACCTGGGAAATACATTTAGCCACCTTCAATTCCACAATGATAGAAAGGTGGGATAGAAATAAAATACATTCCATTCCACTCCATTCCATGCATTCTATTCTCCATGCATAGGTTGATTATTGTGCTAGAGCAGTGATTCCCAAAGTACCTTCCCCTGGGGGTGGTGGAAATATCTATGGGGACAGTGAGGAAAAAGGGGGGTGGCATGGAGACATTAGGAGATTATAGGTTACTATTACAGAAGAAACAAAGATAATGAAAAAGTTTGTAAAATAGGACAGCAATGGTGGCTGCTTCCAAGGACCACTGAGGAGCCTGACTCACCCTCCATAAATTAGAGCAGGAATGAGGGATGGGTGAAGGAGAGACCAGACAAGCAAGGATATTGATTAATTCACCTAAGATATGACAACCCTAGTGCTTCTAATACAAAGAAAGAGGCATGGAGGCGCTAGGGTTGTTGCCCAAAAGGAAAGGGGTAACAGCCTGAAAAGGTTTGGGGACCACTGGGCCAGAGCATCCTCCTGCTGTGAGAACAATGGGAAGCCAAAGTGAGCATCATTAAAATCAACTGAAAAGTTAGTCCCAAGACCCCACAAACATAGCATTGCATCGTCTGAACGTACACAGCTCTGCCTGGGCTCCTTGTTGCCCCTACACCGCACCTCCCAGTTCTTTAACTGGAGATGCCAAAGATTGAGTTTGGACTTCCATGCTTTCTGTCTCAGAGCAATGGGCCCTTCACAAACATACCGAATCAACCTGATGTTATACAATCATATTTGTGTCATTTCCCTGTAGTTCTGTGGCTATATTTGCCCTTTTAAAAAGCTATAATCCAAGGTAACCTTTTCAGCAGCTCAATTTATATGTAATATATGATTTTCTATAGCAATTGGCAAGCTAAAAGCGCAGCGTGTGTCGGGGGGATTCTTTGGTAATGACTTCCAGGAGTCCCACTCTTCTCTTCTATTCCAGTCCATTGTGCTGCCTATAAGAGCCTTGTAGTTAGAAAGTATTCAGTTGACACTAAGTTATGCTCCTAATGAGAGGAACCTGAAGATTCAATTCCCTGTGTTGTTATAATGAGTAATATTGTTGGCACTATTTAGCATTTGCTGCTGTTGTTGATATTTTATTTTCTGCATCACATGTACGAAGAACATTACGTGCCACTCTTGGTTTTGGCCTATTTCCCTATTTTACCTAATATTACACCCTATGGGAATCTACAAATTTCAAAAATAATGAGTACATCAGAGTTCATGACACAGTATTTTTGCTTGGGACAAATCCCTGACCAAACGTACATAAAGTGATCCTTGGACATACCAACGGCAACAACTCGTCTAATTAGGAGCTTTGCAGCAGCTCATCATATTGCAGAAATAGGCTTTCACCTTCTTATTTGACATGCCAGTATTTAATTTCTGGGACAGAAACAAAACAAAACAAAACCTTTCAGCATATGCTGCAGTCATGTAAAGACCACGTTTTCAAAGCTCTGTTCAGATACTGAAGATTTAAAAGGTGCAATTTCCATTCATCCAATATTTGTATTTCCTCTTTCCCTCCTCACCAACACAACTTTTCATGATATTCTAGAGGGTCCACCACCAGCTTTAACCTTTTCCTAGGTTTTTTTTTAATTTATTTTTATTTTTGATTAGCCTCATGATTCTATATATCTGGAAATTAAACAATAAGCAAGCCAAACGTGTATCAATGATATGCTTTTGTTGCGTCTTTTGATAGTCTTACCATTGGAAATTCACTGGGAGGAAAAGCTATGGCTGTAACCATAAAAGAGCCTGTCCTCAGTTAGTCTGGGACCCATTGGCTGTCTTAGACTACAGCTTCCATCATTCCCAGCCCACATGACTGATGCAACACATCTTCCCCAATCTCCACTTACTGCATCAGAAGCCTCTTCATGGGAACTTCTGCATGTCTGACGTGACATCCCAAGGATAGCATTTTGGAGGTGTGAAGTCCTGTTTGTGGCCTCCAATATCCCTCTCTATGCTCCATGGAAATTCTAGCCCTGTACAGGCATTCAAGGATGGTTTTAAACCACTATGCAAAGGCGGGTTTGCCTCAGCACCACCCCTCTCCCTTCTGGCATTCAGCATCTTCTCCTCGGAGAGCACATCTGGCTGGAGAGAAAACCCTTCTTTATCGAGCCCTGATTTTTCAGCCTTGTCATCACGTGAAGCATTCTCAGAGACAGAGGACGCTTTCCTCTTCAGACACTCTCCATGACTGTAATAAACATGCTGAGGGACGGGGCAAGGCTGTGGTAACCCATCCCTCACACGTTAATTTCAACTCCTTTCTGATTGATTGAACATGCTTCTGGTATTAATGTTTTGCTGCCTTGTTACCCCACCTGTCTAAGGAGAAAGAAATACAACCCTGTCTTAACCACCATTAGAAATAATATTTTTGAGATTGCCAAGAAGTGGAAAGTTGTAGTTGAACATGGGAAATGGCTCAGATAGTTAGTTAAATTTCTCATATCTGCAACATATATTAGTCAGGTAGTTTCACTGTAAAATCTCCAAACCTCTTTAAGTGTTTTAAAGGAGTTTAGAATGATTCAGTTAAGACCTAATGAATTTTTAGTTCATTCGAGTGTTAATGGAGAAAATGAAGCTCAAGCATGGCAAAATTTATGTTGAGATACCCTTAATTTCAATTAGTTTGCTGCACTAGTGAAGCAGAAAACAGTCAGCTCTATGAGTAATAGTAATAGCCCTTGATTTCATGACACCATATACATTACAGTTGACTTCTGCTCCGTTGCATACTATAAGGAAATGGAGTAGTGCCACTGACGGAGGGTGGAATGGTGCTCAGGCAGTTTTATCTAGCTGAATGCTGGTTGGATGGGGCCTGATCCTGAGCTTGTGTCAATCTTCCTTAAGAGTCTCTGCCTACTTAATGCTGTGAATTTTTACTTGGAGCTAAGTCTCACTAAGTTCAATAAGGTTTATTCTCAGTAATGAGTATAAGATTGCAGTCCAAGACATTAACTATTGGAGAACATCTCTTCTTTAATTTATAGAGTATTCTAGTACATAGGATGCTTCACACAAGACATTATTTACATTTTATAGATGTGGACTAAGGCTGAGAGAGGTTGACTTGTTGAAGGTCACCCATCACAAATCCACGGCTGAGGTGAAGCTTGAAGCTAGATAAAATTTGAATATTTTGAAAGCTCCAGGCTTCATGAAAATACCATTTCCAGCTTAAGCATTTCGTTAATGGTTTTTTTGTGTGCGTAAAATTGGCAAAAAATGATTGCCCCTCAGCTGCCATCAGTTATGGAGGTTGTTTCAGCTTTACTTAAAGTTTACCATTTGTAACCCTGGAAGTGTGGAAAAGGCAAGTCATTACTGGACAGTAAAAACAGTCTCTTGAAGATATTAGTCATCAAGTGAGCTATAAAATGTTCATTCACGAAGATGAGAAATAACCTGTCATCATTAAAGCTTCACAGAATTTGCAGAGGCTAGTATTTCTTTGTGTTAGCGGCTATGAAAATAACGATGATGTCGTTATATCACCCAGATCGCTGTATCGAATATTTTTTATTTCCTATGACTGTCTCCCATCTTTCTTCAGTCCTTCCAAGAGCACAGTCATTATCAGTCATTTTGAGGGCAGCCAAGTGGACTAAAAGGTCGATCTAATTAAAACAAAAAAGAATTTCAATGTGGGGAGGGGGACCAGTCCGGGTATAGATCCAGAAGAACCAATATTGTCAAGTGTATAAACAGATAGTCCTGACAACTGGACTAATTCACATAGATGTCAAAAATGTAAAGAAAATGTCCATATGACCTTTTCCAATGATTTTTAAAGCAGAATCTGTCTTGTTTTTGTGAAAAAAACATTGTTTGTTTGACGTGTGATGCACAATTAAATTGGATTTTCTGTCCTTTTCCTTAAAGGGTTTGAAACATAGTATATTCATAAAATGTTCAGAGACAGGGAAGATTTAAAGCCAGACCTTTAAAAAAGTACCCCCACACTCATAAAGTTTAGATTAATTTCATTTAAATAGAAGCTATCTATCATTCAAAAAGCTTCAAAGGAAAGATGCCTTTTATAGTGCAGTTTGAAGTTATGGGGAGAAGGTGATTTACAAACTCAAAAATATTTATGAGGTCTTATATCAAAGAGAAATTTAGTAATCACAATTAAATGCTAAATGCAACATTTTTAAGGGCACAGGGTTAATGACTAAAAAATAAGTTTGTATGAACAGCAGGTGTGGTATTCCTTTAGCATAAAGGTAAAAGGATAAATAGAAGATAACAGTGATATATGACAGAATTTTCTTTGAGATTACGTATTTAGAATATTTTTAGATAACCCATCCTCTTAATGAACATTCAAGGTGATGGCCAATAAAAATGACATAATGACTAAAATACAGAAAAATAGCAAAATGCTATTTTAAAAACTGGGAATTAACAATGGAAACAGAGAGTGGCAAAGCACAACACAGCAATATTTTCTTTCCCAGTCATTTATTGTAAAGGAAATTAAACAGAAAGTTTTATCTATGGGGATCAACTTCCATGATGCATGAGCTGCAGTTATACAAGGTCATGTTACAGGTAGCCTGCATCCTTCAGGTAGCCTCTAGGTGGTGGGACATGGAATAGAGCCTCATATACTAAGCATACTTTCCAGCCAGGTTAATGCAGCGTTATCCAGGAGCAAGCAGTCTTTCGGATCTCCTGTTTCTAAGCCTTTTTGTGATTAATAGGTAATCTGTTGGGTGGAAGAAGCATGGTGGCCCAGGGCAATCACTCTCATGGAGTGCTGGCTGCATCCAGAACTATCCTTCAGAATCAGAAAGTGAAGTAAATTACACTGGAATTGGGGAAGATGGGCAAGGTAGAGATTTTCAGTTATGGAGGAGGAGGAGGGGATAAGGCCAGAACACTGAACAAGACAGTTGCTGGGATTGGCCAAGATGTACAGCCAATGGGAGGGTTCACTGAGGATGAGGAGTGATCAGATGCCGGCCAGGCCACTGCCATGAACGCCATGGTGAGGCATCACCAGAGATAGGAGGCCCAATTGAATGAGTGAAGGGACACTTGCCTTCTGAGAGTTCCTCCCAAGGGACCGGGGCCCAGGCCTGTTCATAAGGAGAGTTTCTGGAGGTAAACACGAGGTCGAGCTCAACAAACCACTCTTTGCATCCCAGAGATCTGTTCTGGGTGATGGTACTAGGAAGCAGTAAAGAAGATTTTGCATGGACAGTCTGTGGTTGGTGATTGTTCAAAGGAGGAAACTTGGCTTGTGACAGAAGCAGTTCTTTAATTTGCATTTGGAAACAAATTTGCACCAAGACTCACGTTATATGGCCTGTAAAATACATATACATCTGGCTGGCACTCTTGAAACTTCCAGATACTCTTCAAGGCAGGGCCTACCTACTGCATGTTAGAGTAACCAAAATGTGCCCTGATGAAGCCATGCATCACCATGCTCAGATCCATAATCCCCTGGAAGTGATGCAACAGGCTCACCAACCGGAACTGAGCAAACGGTTCATTGCAAGTAACAATCTTGGGCTGCAGTTCTAAACACATTTTACTGCGCATATAGACCCAACTGAACACAGGAGGACTTCCATCTGAATAAGCATGGACAGAATTGAGCTGACTTGGCCTCAGTCTAAAGAAAAGAAGGAAAACTAAAAAAGGAATGCACGGTGTGGTGCCTGTGGATGGACTCCCTTGCATATGACTTGTAGGTTCATGAAAGTTCATGTGCAAGCCATGGAGCTCTGAATGTGCTCTTTCCCATAGATCTCCAGCCAGTTTTGAGTGACCGGTACAAACCGTCAACAAATAGAAAATCACTTCTCTTCACAGAGGTCATTTCACTTCATGCGCACATGTTGAGTGGCTCAGATGCTGGACAACCCTTTTTTGCTGCAAGTTTCCAGGACGAAAGTACAATGCAAGAACTAATTTTGCTTGGCAGTACCCGATGGGGTGCTTACATCCCCATTGAGCCTCTTCCAGTCTACTATTCTACTATGTAAGCAGTAGAATAGTGTAACAGCGACCTAGCGCTTCTGGGGCAAGCTGAAATGAGCAGAATGTTCTGCCAACCCACCTCCTTCCAGAAATAAGATTTTCCACTCATTTGGGGGATCTACCTAGGATGCCCTAAATCCCTCTGGCAGAAGCAGTGGGCCGACTTACACATTCAGCTTGAGGGACTCATCATTGTAGAAGAGAATTGGCAGGGCAGGAAAAAATTGGTGGGAGCTTTGGAGTCTTGTCATCTGACCCTAAATTATCTGAATGCTTTAGGTGAAACTTTTCGGCAGTGACTTGTATGACTGTAGTAGCATGAACAAACATAAATTCACATGACTCAGTTCTGGAAGTGTTATTTATCTACATGACTACAGTGCATGGATGGTCGCAGGTGGCCCTGCATTTTGTTACTCTCCCAGTTGCTAGTAGGGGTCACCCCATTGTTTGCTGCAAGACTGTCCAAATACTTACTACTTTAAGCTGTGTTGAATTTCTTTTCTCATGGAACTTAGGGATCTGACTCTGAACAGAAAGGCATATTATACTCTGCCACCAGGTCCCAAGTGATTTCACAACTAAATTGATTCTGTAACTGTAACTGTAACAAACGAACGAACACAAAAATTATGGATGTTCTTGCAAACTGAGCATGTAAAAATGGAAAGCAAGGAAAAGTTGCTGAAAATTGTGTGTTTATCAGATGATTCTCCAGACCCACTTCAGTAGAACTCAGTTTTCCAGAGTTTACACATGTTGAGAGCTCATGAAGGGGGGAATCCAAACGTGCCTATCCCCTGGAGGATGGGACACTGTGAGCAGAATGGTCCTTTCCCCTTGCAGACCTTCACTGTGCTCTTCAACTTTGTCCTCCATCCTGATTGTACGCATGCATACATTTCCCCTAACTCCTTTCACACCAGGGAAAGAGAAGGTATGGGATGAATGCATTGACACCTGTAATCTCCTACTAAGGGGAGCCAACTAATAATTCTCCATTTGGAGATTCATACATAGTTTATTTGATGCCTGTATTGGCCATCTCATGTTGTCCATGTGTATAGTCATCCAATCAGTTGCCTGAATTAAGTATTTGCAATAAACTGATCATTGGCCTTACAGAATTGTATGAGTCATTTCCTGCTTCATTTCTATCCCAAGGCCAAATTTTCCCACAGCATTAGATTTTGCTTTGTTTCCTACTTTTGTATTCCAGCCACCAGTCCATGATTATCAGCATGTCTTTTTTTGATCTGTTATCAATTTCCTCTTGGAGGCTTGCACAAAAGTTTTCATTTTCTTCTTCTTTGACATCTGTTGTTGGAGTGTAGACCCAAATGGTGGCTATGTTGATTGGTTTTCCAGAAATCCTGATTGATATGATTCA
Source organism: Varanus komodoensis (assembly GCF_004798865.1). NCBI lineage: Eukaryota > Metazoa > Chordata > Lepidosauria > Squamata > Varanidae > Varanus > Varanus komodoensis. Next base: position 27,858,560 of record NW_025335761.1, read on the forward strand.
ACTGGGCTTTGCATTATAGTCACTTACTGAATGTGCTGAATCTTGCCTCAGAGCTACTCCATTTCTTCCAAGTTTGTCATTTACGGAGTAAAACTTTGTCTGACTGAAAATTTTCCATTCCAGTTGCTCACACCTGGTACTGCACTGTTTAACCATTCCATTTGTTGCTTTATGGTTTCCAGTTTGGCTTGATTCAAACTTGCATGTGTTGAACAACATAGGACTTTCTTATCATCTCTGTGCAGGCTGAGCTCTAGACTTCCTTCCAGCTTTGATGTAGTTGTGTCATTAGTGACTGTGCTATTGAAATTTGTCCTTGATCTTCCCCAGTACCTAGCTGAGTACCTTCTGTCCTGGCACTATCACTTGCTTCCTTCTAGATTATTTCATCACAGAGTTTTGAATGTGAGAAATATTTAGAAGTGGCTTATCATTGCCTTCTTCTGCACAGTACTAAACAGAGGTAGCTTGTCCTTCTCTGCCATTGTCTGTGAAAGATCTTCCATTAGTGTTGCCCTCACCTACTGCTGCTGTCAAGTTGCTATCCTTCAGGAGCTTCCCTGCCACCATCCCTATTAATAATATTCCTTCCCTTCCACGGGCATGACTATTTCTCCTGATGAGGGAGGATGCCTCTTAGTCTGGTGTCTCAGCTTTGACCATTCCACCTTGCATAACTGCTAGGAGACCAGACTAGTGAGAAAGCCTGGCCTCTGACAGGTATTACTCTTGGCTTCTCTGGCATTTTCCACCCCTTTTGCCCCATTAAGGGGTGCATCCCAGGTGTGTGTGGGGGAATAGAAATACAACAATAATCAATGATATAACTTGATAAGCTGCTGCCCTTCCATGGCACTCCAAATCAGCTCTCTGAGGGTGCCTAATAGTGTCTCCACATATTTTTGCAATAAATTTTCCCCAAAATACTTCCTTTTCCTCCTACTCTTTGTGATGACCAACATGTATATTATATTAAAACTGCCTGCATATGTGTATGTTGCTACTCGATTATTTTGCGGAAATATTATGACATGCTGCAAGACTATAGAAAGTTATAAGGATGTTATATAAATAGGAACTCTACTTGTTGATGAATTTTGAAAATAAAAGCAGTCTTCATTATCTTCAGAAGATGAATGCCAAGCGATAGGACACACAATATTGTACTAATTTAGATTTTTGCATGTTTCATGCAACACAGATTATTTTTCCTAATAAGCACTTGTAGTATTGGATTTGCTTGAACTAACTTAGCTGCTAAATGATAAAAAAACAAGCAAAGGAAAACTTTACTGCAATGTGGATCATTTTTCAAATTCATTTGAATAGAAGTCCAGTAAAAGAAATGTCTTTCTATCTAGCCATGATCAGTAGTGTGTGAAATATTCTATAATTTTGCCTCAGTGTTGTCTAATTCTAGCATTTCTTATTTGCTGCTATCAGAGACATGAGAGCATTCAAGCACAAGCACGAGCACACACACACGTGCATGCGCGCACACACACACACACACACACACACACAATCGCACACTTACTGAAGACAACAAAATTAGACCTCAAGCAGTAGGCTTGGGGGAGAAAGCAGATTCCAGGTTTGGTTTTATTTTATGGACCTTCTCTAAGGACAATAAAAAATAGTAATTCTGGCAAAATTATGCATTAAGCAAGCATGTCAAGACAGTAGCCATCTTAGGCTATTGCAGCAAAAAGCAACTGAGTACTTTTCAACAGCTTAAAGCAAACAGACATATTCTGGCAGGAGCTGCAGGGGCTACAGACTGATCCAGATGCTTGGAGTGTTTTTGAGAGTTTCAAGTATGTGGGTGTGGTGGACAGGAGACTTGGGTACAAGCAGTTCAAAAGAATATTGTATGCAGGAATTACTGACAATGGTTATCTCATTATTAAGAGTGGTTAATTAAAGTACACTCGCTGCTGATAACACAAACATCCTAGCAGTAGGCAAGCCAGTTAACTCATGGAGAGTGGTAAGAATCCTTCAACCTGATTCAAGTCTTTGGCAATAGAAGCTGCTGATGTATTCTAATACAACCGTTTCTTCCTCTACTCCCTATCGAGCTACTTTGCTCCATGAGAGCTACTTTAAATTTGGTGACAGAGCATCCTGGGAGGCTAGAATGTTCTCCCATTGGCTTTTGAAAAGTGGCATTTCTGTTGTCAGGTTTGTGTTCTGCTGCTTGCCCTGTGTAGAAGATAGAAGGGCACTGCGTATATCCCACTGGAAGAGAAACCAGTGGGTGACCCTCTAATATTGGGGGTGACAGCGTTTGTTGTAATAATATTTCCAGAGTAGATAGGAATACAGGGTTGACTTGTGGGTTTGCTGAAGGGTCTGCTCCCTGTGATGGCATCACTCTTATGTAGCTTATTGTTGCTAGTGTGTAGCTGTTTTAGATTGAGGACTCCCTATAAGTCAGTCCTATCTGGTGTATGGGAAATATAGTTGTCAGGTTGGGCTGCAGATCATTGATAGCACATTTGAGGTTTCATCTGGGGATCACAGATGACAAGAAGTGGTATTCTAATGTTTTCTTTGAGTCCATCCTCCAGAAGATTATCCCCCCACCCCGCCCCATCCTAGTCTTGCCTATTTGTTCTTTCATTCGCTTCAGTGGTTATTGTAGGCTTACAAATTCCTAATTCAAATCCTTATGTTGTGAGTCTTCATTTGACAAATCTGAGCAGTTGTATTATAAGATTGGCTATAGACTTTATAGATCATGTGATGCATTCTGGGTAGAAGCTGGAAACATGATATGCAATGGTCAATAGGTTTCAGATATGTATAGAAAACAAGTTTTTTCTATGGAGTGATCAAACATTAGATTAATGGCAAGGTGAAAGTTACTGGTGTCTTTGTAGACCTTCATACAATCAATAAATCTGAGGCTGGGATGGGAAAATAAGAAATGCTCAAGCTCACTGAAATTCTCCAAATTTTACTTCAAACCTCAATTTGCTTCACTTTTATTCTTGTTTGTGACCTATTTTTGGTGGTTCAAATGGGATAAGTTGCTCATATTTCAAAAGTTGCATATTTGGAGAGAATTGTGCATTTTTAGAAAGCTATCCATTAAACTTGTATGTTTCTCAAGTACAGATTTTGCCAAAGCAAACACAAGTTCAGGAATTTGCAAATGGTCTTGAAAAACAAATGCTCTTGCATTTGAGGAAGCAAATGGTTCATTTTCAAGAGATCTGTAAACCAAAACCAATTCTCATGCATTCCTGTATAAATGGGGCTTTGAGGGACAGGAACTGACAATATATTGTTCTACAAAGGCCATGAAGTTGGTAGATTTGGGTCTATGCAAAAGCCTATGGGAGGGTCATTGATCTGAAGATATAGGATCTTCTCCAAATCGAAATAATTGTGAATTGCACAGAATTCAGAGTTTGGTGGCTTGCTATATTCATGAAGGGTTATAATCTACTCAACAAACATGGTAACTAGGATGGAATCTTCTGAGACACCAGAAGTTTCTGTATAGAAATTCAGTCATAACCATAACCATCTGGAGGGGCTGAATGCTTGGTGTGTATAAGTTTACTGTCTAGAGGTACCCAAGGAAGATGGTACTTGTGTGTAAGTCACACCTACACACACACACACACACACACACACACACAGAGCTCTTAGAGTTCAGCATGTTTCAAAGATTAATCTTCAGGGTGTTTCTTCACACCACACCCAGAAGATTTTTTAATATTTCTGGGCTGAATACTTTGGACTGCTCTGAATGCTGATCATACAGTTTTAAAATAGGCTACTTGTGTATGTATTATTAATCTAAACTACATATAGGTTACTTTCCTGCAAGCTCAATGGCTTACAATGAACGGAATACACTAAGGCTGCAATCCTAGATCCACTCACCTGGGAGTAAGCTCCCTTGAACATAGTAGGACTTACTTCTGAGTAGACAGGCAGTGGATTGCACTATAAAACAGCAAAATGATCACATTTGCCATTGAAACGTAAATGGTGTCAGGTAATTTATTGCTAAGGCACTTGGCAAGTTATCAAAACAGTGTTTATGCTAATGATGATGATTAACTTCCTTACTTGCATACACTGGGGTTTTATTCTCATGCTACAATGCTTTTCATGATTTCCTTCAGGATCAGAAACACATTAATTTTACTTTATAGTCAATACAACTTGCAATTAAGAACATTGTACTAGCTCATTATAAAAAAAGAATCCCAAACAAACTGCTTAAATGATGGTCAGATACGGAGAGGATGAAGCATTTACTTTATGCACAGTTGTTAAAAAGCCATCTTGGCTGTACACAAAATAGTCCAATCCCCCTCCTTAATAGTCTCAGTCTATAATGGCTGTTCAGGTTGTCACGAAGTATTATTGTTAGAAATCCATAGACATGTTCCAGAAATATTATGGAACAGATTGTGATACCTTTATTCATTCCACCATCATCGTAAAAAACATAACTTGGTTCTGCTCATGCAATATGTTGACAGAATAGTTTTGAATATTTTATGCTATATGGGATATGGTGTTTGCACAACCTCTTTGTTACCTTTGACTATAGAATGATGGATGCTGACTGCCTTCCTGTATAGGAGGCTCACACTATCACTAGGCCAATTGCTGAAGCAAGGCAGCAGGGTCGGATACTGCCCCAAGTGCTTTACTCTGCAGTAAATACTCTTAGATGCTTTGTTTCTTTTCTGATGCTTCTCTGGCTTTACAATTTGCTGATTATTCTGATTTGCGCTGTCTAAAAACTAGGTAAGAAATATGAAATAAGTAGAAAACTGGCAAGTTTTGCTTTGTTTCGTTTTCCTGTGGAAAGCAGCTTTCCTGATTCCTTTGCTAAGATTACTTTTAATTCCCCATAACTCAGAATATTTTTGCTTACATTCCCCTAATTCTATGGCATCTTAGGGAAATTTGAAAATGCTAGTAAATTATTTACAGTTTCGTATCTTTTCAGAATATTAGGGGAATTATTGGCGGATAGAGATCTCTGTTCACATAAATGTGGAAAATTACTTCTATGTGCATGCAGCCACTTGGTAAAGTAGCTGTCTGAATATTTCTGCTAAGTGATAAGAAAAACATTGCCCCACCAAAGGCATGTCATCAGCATCTGTCGTACATATCCTCATATCTGGAAATAAGATACTGAGGAGCTGGAGACAAACTGAAGCTCAGAGAAGAGCTTACGAGCTACTTAATTCTGGTGCCAGGACTTTTGGGATGATAGTGACATAAATGTAAAAGAAGACACGAGCATAAAGATGGTCAAAGCCATGAGGAGCCCAGAACAGTGATAAGAGAAGATTGTGGTCAAGTGTCACTGAGAGACATAGATTCATGTCCATATTGGCAGGGGAATTTATGGCACAAAAGTTAAAGGGGATCAATTCTGTGCCTGGGAAATACCATGAATACCATATATTCATGGTATATGTTGTTTTAAGGCGCTGCAAAATTCTCAGTGATTGTCCCACCATCTTTGTCCAAGGTAGAAGCACCTCTGAATAGATCAGCCAATATGCAGTGGCTGTCCAAGTCACCAGCCTCATATTTCCTTCTTCCCTATCTTCTGGCAGCGTCCAGTAAGTAAAACTGAATAACACGATGCCGTTGTATTGAATGCCCCCTGTCCCTTCATGCCACCTCATTGGTTGCTGCTGAGAAAGAATGGGAAATTCTCAGAAGGAATTTTGAGGCATCAGGTGGTTCCTTTTCTAGATCACTGATGTGCGGGGAGGAGAAAGGGGGCTACCATTTTGGCCATCCAATCACTTCTATTTCTTGTCCGCAATTTGTCCACTTTGCCCGTACAGAAATCCACACACCTAGGCCATTACACTTAAATTCCACCATTTGCTGCAAATGTCTTTGAATACTATAATATGTGCAGTCAAAAAAATCTACGCCTTCTTTTTATATGCGCTCACTCACTCACAATCAAGAAAAGACAGACTGCAGCTTTGAACATTATGCTGGACTTTATCATGATCATTAATAGTGCCGATTAATGCTTTCACCCGGAATATTAGTAATGCTTGAAAGCCAAAGGCTATCAGAAGGACTCCACAATAATGACTGATGAGGAGCATTTTCAGAACTCTCATGAAATGATAAATTACTGTTAATATTATTATGCATAATTATTAAATAAGTGTATGGACAATTCCAAAGGTTAGATAATCATAGACAAGAGAGAAACTGTTCAGGTCCTACACCATCACTTCCTAACTGATCCATGAAACATTGGAACAGTAAATTTGGAAAGCACTCTTTCCTTCAAATCCCAGCTACCCATCGCAGTACTAAAGTGCTATCAACTATAGGAGGAAGAATTGAAGGTCAATTATACAAGCGGAAGAGAACCAGGCAGTTCCATATCAGCTCATCGCATCAGTTTAATCATCATGGGAGTAGCTCACTGCTTTTTAAGAAGAGTAGAGGTGAGTACAGAGACTGTCAAGTGCAAAGTTAAATAGAGAAAGTGCAGGCAAATATATATATATATATATATATATATATATCTGCTGAAAATACATTTTAGATCTTAAATAGAAACAGTGATAAAAATGTGCCAGAAATACATCAAACACTTATGAGGGAGGCAAATCTTACTATTCTGTAGAGATCTTGGAGACAGGAAAAAAGGGAGCAGAGGAGAGAGAGAGAGAGAGCCTGAGGACATTAGCTTATTCTTAATTATGTCTGCTGTGCAGCAGTTTGAAAAAGCTGATGCAGGGCTATCAGTGCAATGATATTTTATATATTATGACAAACTGAACAACACTGGTATGCTCAGCAAAATGCTGTCGAACCAATTTTGCTCCTAGACCATTACACTAGCTATAAAACTAATTTTTTAAAAGCATAATTTCAGACTCAATTCTCATTCAAGTATTTGCAATGAAGAGATTTTTTCAGGAAATGAAGATCTCCTTCCCCCCACCCCTCAGCATCAAACTTAAGTGGCTTATGCCTCTTCTGAAGAAGTGAAAACAACAAAAATGTTGTTTAGGGAATGCACAGACTCCTAGTGATTCCTGGTGCATCTTTAAAGAAGTGTCAACTGGTACTTGGAGCATCCAACCCAGACTTGTGAATGCAGATGCCAGTGGAAAATCGTTTCAGTTGCCCTCAATAAGATAACTCCATATCAGCCTTGCATGATGCATCTTGCTGGTTGAGCCTGGATCCCTCACCCATTTGTGCTTTCTGGTCATTCTGACACTGGAATGAAGGCACAAGGTACCAGAGTTGGGACAAGATGCACCACTTTAGTGCTTAGGAATGGTTGAAACTGTCGGTTTTGTGTTCTCATGCATTCAACTTTTTAAAATTTCAAGAGTTCCTTCTCTCCCAGAGCTTCACAAATGTTGGGAAATTCTCATTAAAAAGTGAACTGAAACCAAACTCTTACCCATCTGCAACAGCCAAATGTGATAGGTTAAGCCACTACCGACATGCGAAGGGCCATGATGTACCTGCTTGCCATATAGCAGTTAAAGATGAGAAGCTTGTTAAAACATAGTAGTAGTAGTAGTTGTGATGATGATGATGATGATGATGATGATGTTAACAACCCCAATTCAGGTTCAACATTGTTAAGTACAATGAATTCAAATGCAGACTTCTAAGAGCAAAGCATTCGAAGTCTTGGATCTTGTGAACAAATTTGCCATTTCTGTTTGTACCACATTCAATTTTGTTCAATCTCAAGTTCTCTTTTCCTGAATGTTAAATTTACAAATTTTATCAACTTCATATCAGAACCACACTGAACTAAAAAGTTCCAACAGTCCCAAACTATAACAATGATCCACCACAGGAAATTGGCTGTGGCTTCGTATGTGCCCCGTTTAACCAGGAGGGAAGGGAGTTAGTTACATTCCCTAACAGCGACTGATTCACACTGACTGGAAGCACCACAGCAACCAAAATATTAATCTCAGATCACCATTTTCTGTCTATCATGAAGGTATGCCAACAGGGCCTTCAGTTTTACTTCCCATCTCTTAATGTTCAATGGCCTGTAGCATTATTCCCAGAATAGATTAAATTAGATATTTGTTCATTTATTTCTCTACCTGCCAATAGTCACATCTTAGGGGGCTCAGTCATGAATACTGTGTGGAAAGATGTTACCAACACAGGAAGTCCTAGGATATCATGGCAGCCGACTATGGTGCTATGGCAAAAGTAGGCACCACCTGAAGATAAATGAAGAAGAAAATCTTCTATGATACAGAATGGACAGGGGCTGAAAGAGAGAAGAACTGGAATGTAGGCTGCTTAGTGACAGAGGCTTGGCCCTAGTTGTCTTCCAGAAGCTGCATATGCTAATCTACAGCCATACATTTGTTGGTGTTAGTTCGATTGTGAATTAGGTTGCTCCTTCTAAACGGCAAGCCTCACCCTTCAGTCACATGTATGCATTCATTGTTTATCGTATTCCACTGATAGGTTATAGTCCTAGGTTGCAATCCAGCTTTTCCATGCACTTTGTCACACATAACTACTAAATGCAGCAACATTCATGTCAAAAGAAGCAAAAGGGGCCCAGCAGACCACAAAGACATGGATGCAGATTCACAAGCAGGCGCACCTCACATTTGCTAAATCCAAATGTGCATTTCCCTTGTTGGACCGAGGCAGGAGCCACATTTTACTAGCAAAAAGATACCATTCTTTTTCCAAGATGAACACCTGCCTGGGTGTGTGTGGGATTGGCATAGAAGATAAAAGAGAAATCAATTGAAAAAAAAAAAAAAAAAACGACCTCATGCACAGAACTAGCTAAACAAAGGCCACGACTCAGCTCAGGCTTGTTTAAACTTATTTAATTTGTTTGATTTTATTTATTTATTTATTTAATGCATAACTTAATTTAATTTATCTGTTTTATTAGAAAATAGTAATGCTTTCCAAGGTTCTTCCTCCTTCTCGTCTGTGAAATAAAGCCTGAGAACTAAAAGTTTCCTACTAAATTTATCTTTGCTTTCTCCCTCCTCCTTTTATCAGCAAGCAGTCTTTGTTGCAACTGTTTGTGGTATCTCTTCTGTTATGAATAACCTAGTGCCAGTTTCTATCCCATTTAATTATCTATTCTGACTTAAAACACAATCAGCAATGAACCAGCTGTGCAACCTTGAAAGAACACTATTTCATTAATATGTTGCTTAAAAAATAAGAGCAAGCAGGCTATTCATTTTAATAGAAGCCCTCCCTCCTGACTATAGCCCGGGCGCAGTTGAAGAAACAGTATCCATTCACCACAAAGCAGTAGCCTCCCTGGTGCACTCATTACAGCAATAGACTCTATTCATTGTCTAACACCAGGACTAGCTACATGGCTATGCTGGGCCAATAAGGTCACCTTTGAGGCTCAAACCTTCATGCTAATAAGATGGAAGGACTCATGGCAAAGCTAATCAAAAGCAGAATTCTCTCTCTCTCTCTCTCTCTCTCTCTCTCTCTCTCTCTCTC
>NW_025335761.1:27868169-27914639 GCF_004798865.1 Varanus komodoensis
CTCTCCCTCTCCCTCTCCCTCTCCCTCTCCCTCTCCCTCTCCCTCTCTCTCTCTGTGTGTGTGTGTGTGTGTGTGTGAGAGAGAGAGAGAGAGAGAGAGAGAGAGAGAGAGAGAGAAGTTTTGCAGTTAATGATATTGAAATCAACAAGAGTCTACTAAGCTTTCACCTAATTCCCCCAATGGGCAAACACACACACACACACACACACACACACACACAGAGAGAGAGAGGGAGAGGGAGAGGGAGAGGGAGAGGGAGAGGGAGAGGGAGAGAACTGGCAACCCCAATTCAGAGATGCTGTTCTGCAGTGAGTTCTGAGCCCTCTCTACACCCTATCAAAGAAAACAGCCTATTCCAAGCAACAATATATATTTGGGATCAAAACCTGCCTTCCATCTTCATCATTTATCATCCTCATAAGAGTCTTCATATATTAGGAATGTACAATGCCACCTTGTAGTGAATAAGAACACTGGTCCATCCAACACATTATTACTTACACTGCCTGGCAACGGATAGCTGTTGTGTTATCAAGTCATCTTCTACTTGTGGTGATTGTATGAATGAGTACCATCCACAATGTCCTTCACAGCCTTGCTCAGCTTCTGTGAATTCAAAAATGCAGCTTTTTTAAAGGAATCGATCCACCTCATAGCTGATCTTCCTCTTCCTCTGCATGAGGTTTCTAAAAATATCAGAAAATTGTGAAAATTGCAGAACCTGAAATTGTGCAAATATTGGGGGCTGCAGTTTGCATGAATTTCTCAAGCTTTCATATAGAAAACACACATACTAATTGTGGCCCATTTTAAAACAGATATTACACTCAATATTGATGGGAAGAACGAGAAAAATGGAATAGACTAAAAAATTATGATTCCTTTGCAGAGATATGAGAGCTGGGGGGAAATCCTTGTAAATAATAATTTAAAATGTGTTTATCTGATGTGCGCAAAACAAGTAACCCTGGCAGAAACCCATAGTGCTGATGTCAAACTAGATCAAATTGCCAACAAGTGCTCTGTGAAGTAGAGAAAATGTTGAGCTAACAACAAAATAGTAAGAGAATGAAACTGACAAGAATATATTCCAAGAGAATGTGCAGTACCTGAGTCTACAGATTGTATTTGTGAATGCCACAAAATATTAAAAATGGTGTGAATCCATTTACACACATTTGAGATCCAGACCCCATTTATGCAAAAGTCCCTATTTGCAAAATTTACCATTTGCATAAATAGTTCTACAAATATGCAGTTCTTCTTGTGTACAACCATTTCACTCCCATTCTGTACCCCTCCTCCCAGCTCTGGAACAGCTGGATTAGAAGCACTGGAGAATTCCATCATCCTCTAATTAATGGATTTACTAGCAACATAAACCCCCAAGCCAATGGCATCGCACTTCCCCTAAAGGATGTGAAGGAAGCCCAGTCTTTGTGTATTCCCCACCCCCATCTGCCCACTTAGCATTTGTGGGTGCCTTCATATGAGATTATTCCTTTGTGGCTACTTTCTAAAATGCTCAAGAACAACCCCAAGTTCCATATATATTTGGTGCTGGTTCAAAATGGGTTTGGGTGCCATGCCCTTTGGTGGGGATGAAGCCAATTATAGCAACTTATTGTTTTATTTGTTTTATTAATATAGTGTTGATCTTACTGCATTTTTTATTGCAAACCACCCAGGGAGCCCCCCAGTGCTATGGGGTGGTCTATGAATGTTAAAAATAAATGAATGAATAAATAAAGGCTTTGGCCTACTTTTGTGCATCGCACAAGCTCCCTCTACAGCTGACTTGCTTCCCTTCCACTACTCAGCTTATTCTGCTTTGTTTTATACTGTAGCTTTACATTGCAAAACATTTAGATGGCATATTATGGTTTAAATTCTTGAGAATTACACAGAGAGCTTCAGCTACTGGGTGATATAGAAAGATGGTGAACCAATTGATTTTAAAAAGGTGGTGCTGATAGCTACACGCTTGGAAGTGGGGGAAGCACGGGGTGGGACCGCGGCCTTTTCATTGTGCTGGGTGAGCTGGGGATGACTTCTCTCCCTGCTGCTCAGCCGGTCAACTGATGTGCTCATCGTACATTCCCAGTGATCACCAGCTGGGCAGAGGGAGCAGGTGACCCAAAGAACCACTGTGCTCCTTTCATGCCCCTACCCACTGTGTGATTTCTTCAGTGTGACACAGAAGAAGGCAGTGGGGAGGCCCCACCGCTTATTCACTGCCTGCCGGCATATGGCCACCTCAGGGCTAGCCCACTTCTGGCTTGCAGAGATGCCCAGGAACTACTGTTATGGAGCAGAACTGGAAACTTTCTGTGTGGACCATCTTTGTAATTTGATCAGCTGTTATGCATATTATGCAGAATGGACAGGGTTCTTCCATAGTTATGCTTATTAGGCATGTGTGGTATATAATCTCACATCAGCTACATTTCCGATCCATATTCTCATGCTGAATTGGAGCCATCAGGCATTCTAGATTCAAACATTGGTAAGAAAATGTCTTGTGGTGGACATGGAGGGCTCAAGTGTTGTTGTTGCTTTTACCTTGGATCAAGAGCAGGTACTAACTTGAAGTTTTTGTCGTTCTTTATTTTGTGGGCTAAAGAATGTTTATTGTTATTTAATTTCTGTACTGCCCATCAGCCAAAGGACCGATGCAAGCTCTCCCACCTTCAGATCACTATCCCCTGCCTGGCTGAAGAAACCAGACCCAGAGTGTGCCCAGTTACCTGCGTCACAACCCTGGAGCGACACTCAACAGTGGCTAAACCTACCCAGTCTCAGAGTCAGCCAGGAGAAAAAGGGATGGTGAGGTGACAAGGGGGCTGGTGGAAGGTTCAGCTGAATGGGAAAGAGGATGGGAAGCGGGTTCAGTCAGCACTCCCACCCTCGCTGAGACAGTCCAGGGCTGCCGTTCAAGGCTGCAACTTGTGAGGTCCGTAAATGTGATTTGCCAGCCACAGCTGAATAAGTAATATCTGCAACAGCAACATTTACTCCTTCAGCTTTATCCTTGCTAACAGAGACACTGAAGATACTCAGGCAAAATATCCTACAGCCCATGCCCTTTTTATTTTCTTGACATTTTAACAATTTGTTTTATCCTTGTTTTTATCATTATTTATTGGATACAGAGTGTTGTGTGTTGTTGTTGTTGTTGCGGTTTCTTTGTTCTTGGTTTTTTGGAATTTTTGTCCTTTGTAAGCCGTCCAGAGACTTTTAGTAATGGGACAGCACAGGAAAACTTTAAATAAATAAAATGCCTCTAAATACTTATTATTGATAAATATGTATGGTACACAGGGTATAACGCAGGGGTGGAACCAGATTGTCTCATTTTGCTTAATTAGTGGATTGCTGCTTTGGCATCTGTATCTGATGTGTGTATGGATCGCTTATTCAGGAAAAAACTGTTGAATGCCACAAAGTCTCTTTAATAAAAGTTTGTCTAGGTTGGCTAATAGCTGGGGAGCAATACAAGTAATGTTCCTTTACAGCATATGTTGTGAGAATGCCCCTTGGTTGCCCCTTTTGGGGAAAAGGTCATTACATGAATACATTTTATCTTAGAACACTCCTTAATATTCACTGATGTACATGCTCTTTTAAATTATCTACCTGCTTCCTGGAAGTTAATGCACAGTCAGCACAAATGGATTCTTTGTGCCTTTCTGACAGGTAAAAGACTGATATTACAACATTAGAAAGATAAATGCTCACCTCCTGTAATGCAGTGGATTGAAGACCTTACAAAGCTTTCAATGCTTCTGTGGATGGTGTATAGACGCCACCTGTGAATGGATACTTATTTGGATAATCGGTCTGCTTTGGTTGAAGTTTATGTATTCATAGAAACCTGCTGCTTGCAGATACTCTAACCAGTATCTGGCAGGATGGGTTAAGCAATGAGACAAAGCAGTGAGAGCAAAGACAGCTGCTTCTTGAGGCAATAAAGTGCCAGGTAACATGGAATGGCTTTTCTAACAAAAGAAAATGTGAATGCATGGAAGTCAAGTTCTCTTGTCTTGGTCCTATTTTGCCTAATGAAGTATCTGACCATTGGTAGAATCATAGAATAGCAGAGTTGGAAGGGGCCAAGAAGGTCATCAGGTCCAGCCCACTGCTGTTGCAGGTCTCCACACCATCCCACTCAAATGACAGTCCAGTTTCTTTTTGAATGTCTCTGGTGTGAAATAATGCTCCTGTGAGTTGATCCATAGCTGAAAAAGTGAAAAATATACATCTGAAGATATATTCAATGTTGATTTGAGACCCCGTTTGAGGAGCATCAATAAAAAGGCAGTTCCTTGTACTCCCTGTTCCATAGATTGCTTTGTTAATGGACATATAGTTAATGTTGAGAAACAGCTTCATCTGAAAGCAGGGTTTTGACTTTGCCCCATTAGATGAGAGAGCTGACTTAGGAATATTTTAAAGTTCAATATATTAAAATGCAAGCAGAAAAATGCCCTTTCACTGATGAAAAATAAAAACATGCCACACAGGAATGATTCCTAAAGAAAGCAAATGAAAAAGAATATCACATGCAGAAGTAAAATGTGAAACTTTGATTGCTGAGTATATACAGCTGTAGCCAATTCATGAAGTGGTACTACTGTTACATGAAAAAAGTACATCACAGAAAGTAAACTACAGTTGAACAGCTCCTAATGTTATCAACAAAACCATATTAGGGAAATTCTTATTAAAGCATCAAATGAAATAGCCAGGATGTAGAATCATAGAATAGTAGAATTGGAAGAGGGGGCATGAAGGCCGTCAGGTCCAATCCCTTGCTGTCGCATTTACACCATTGCACCCAGATATATTTTTGAATGCCTCTAGTGTGGGAGAGCCCACTACCTCTCTTGGCAGCTGGTTCCACTGTCATGTTGCTCTGACAGTGAGGAAGCTTTTCCTGATAACTGGGTTGTCGCTACTTGAATTGATTAGTCTGTGTCCTACACTCTGGTATCAGGAAGAAGAGACCTTGACCTTCCTTTTTGTGACAGCCTTTGGTGTACTTAAAGAGTGATACTATGTCCCCCCTCCGTCTTCTCTTCTCAAGGCTGAACATGCCTAGTTCTCTTAGTCTCTCCTCACAGGACAGAATTTCCAAACCCTGGATTGTTTTTGTTGCCTTCCTCTGGACTCCATCTAAGTTTTCTGCATCTTTTAAAAACCTTCGTGCCCAGAACTGGACACAGTATTCCAGCTGAGGTCTGACTAGCGATGCATATAGGGGAACTACTACTTCTCATGATTTGGAAGTAATGCTTTTGTTAATGCATCCTAAAATAGCATTTGCCCTTTTGGTGACTTTATCACATTGTTGCCTCATGTTTAGCCTATTGTCTACAATTATTCCAAGGTTGTCTCCTTGTTCAGTTCTGTTGAGCCACATATTCCCCATCTTGTATCTATGCCTTTGGTTTCTTTTTCCTAGGTGGAGGACTTGGCACTTGGCCTTATTGAATCCCATCCTGTTGCTTTCAGCCCAGTGTTCAAGTTGGTCAATATCACCCTGGATCTCCATTCTGTCTTCTAGGGTGTTTGCTATTCCACCAGGTTTTGTAACATCCGCAAATGTGATTATCTTTCATTGTACTTCCTCATCCAAATCATTAATAAAGTTGTTGAAGAGTACCGGTCCCAGGACTGAACCCTGTGCCACCCCACTAGTTACCTCCAACCAATCTGAGAGGGTGTCATTGATGAGCACTCTTTGTGTTCGATTTAGCAGCCACTTTTGGATTCACCTAATAGTTTTTCCATCTAGTCCAGTTTTTGCTAATTTGTTTATCAGAATGTTGTATGGCACAGTGTCAAAATGTTATACAATGTTGATAGCAGGAAAAACCTGTAGCAGTTTAAATTGTTACCTATTCCTATCTAAACTTTGGCCCATCCAGACTAGTTAAAGGCAAATACTTCGGTCTTGCAATTACACAGCAGAACTGTTCAAACCTTTATGGGAAAAGTAGTAGAGAAAGGAAAAATGCAGCTATTTATCCCATGCAGTGATCTAAAGTACAGACTCCTGCAGACCCAGATGAGGACTGGAAGAGACCAAGGTGTACAAACCTGTTTTAAAATGAAAAAGATGACGAAACCTGAAGCTTCACCAGAGAATGTAGAGGGTCTGTGTGAAGCAAACCACTCAAAGTTATATTGTTGTTGTTAGTTGCAAAGTCATGTCCGACCCATTGCGACCCCATGGACAACATTCCTCCAGGCCTTCCTGTCCTCCATCATCCCCCGGAGTCCACTTAAGCTCACGCCGACTGCTTCAGTGATTCCATCTAGCCACCTCATCCTCTGCCATCCCCTTCTTTTGCCATCTGTTGTTCCCAGCATTAGGCTCTTCTCCAAGAAGTCCTTCCTTCTCATGAGGTGGCCAAAGTATTTGAGTTTCATCTTCAGTATCTGGCCTTCTAAAGAGCAGTATTTAGAAGTATTCTGAGATCAGGGTTGATCTCCTCTAGGACTGACTGGTTTGATACTGATCTGCAAAATGGTTGTTTAGAACAGATTACCAACACTAGCCTCAAAAACTGAGAAAGGACATAATTAAAATAAGAAATTCCTTCTTCTCTCAACAAGGAGGCAAATATACAAACTGTGGTCTAAAACACTCCCAAACAAGCCAAAGTTTGTTAGCAAACATTGAAGCTAGACGAGATAGGAAAGAGAAGGAAGGGAAAAATAGCCTTTTCTTAGGGTGCAGCTACTTTTTGATCCAATGACTTCCCTTAGCTTTCTTCCTTTCTGATTGGCTTTACTCTTTCTTCACAGCTGATAACTAGAAAATTGGTTCTGGATTGGCATCAGCCATGCTCAATGGGCAGAAACCTGCAGTCTTTTCCTCATAGTTTTGGCTAAGTTATCAGCTTAGAACGGAACTCTCCAGACTCCTAAGGCTTCTTGCAGCACGCAGGAAAAAAATATTGTTGCTTTCTCTTTACTAGTCTGTTGTTCTGCAACTTGTCCACAACATTGTCAGCATGACTGTATACATCTTATTTTCCAAGGAGCAAGAATTTCCTACCCTCCAAGAAAGGCAGGCCTGTTTGTGAGCCAAAGTTTTACTCCCATTCCATGGCTTAATAGCCCTTTGTCCTGAGCATCTGAATGTCCCAGAGCAGACCTGAGTTGAACCTTCCTCCTGTCTTGTATGTTGTATGGCAAAATGTCAGGAGAATAAGAAGAAACCTTGGAGGAGAAAAAAAAGACTGGATTTGATAAGAATTTCTGAATGTTCTCCATATCTGAAACAAAAAGAACTTGATGCTAAAAAAAAAAAGAAAATAAAAAGAAAGGTGGCAAAACTCAAGGCCCAGGCTTGTGAAGGCTTTTCCCTTAAAAATCTGTGGTGTATTGTCAGAGCCTCTTTACTAATGGCAAGAATAAATTACCAGGATAATCAGGGAAGATTGAATCGCCTTGAACCCCAGTGCTTTTATTGGTGAGATCATCCAGGCCTCCTGCAGTTACTTACAACAGCATGCTACCGGGTAGTGGTCTGCACCACCAACTACAAGCTTTTAGAACATATACAGAGTATTTTATAGATTCTGAGTCACATGGGCCCAGCAGCTGGGCAGTTGATGATGAAATAAGGTAAACACAGTCAGAAGAAGGTGAGAGGTCTGCAGAGGGGGATCAAATCAATGGCATTTGATTGCAGGATATTAACATAACGATCCTGGGATTATTGTGAGTCTTGGCATACAAATGAGGGTGATTGCAATGCTGTTAACCTGGCAGCCTGACCAGTTCTTACTGATCAGCAAAGTAATAGCCCTGGCAGCTTCTTGGGGGAGCGATTAGGTCCCACTTCTTAAAGTAACAGCAAATGCCAAACAGTAACCTGGCTTGGGATTTGTGGGTGCTTCCTTGAGAAAGGAGTACAGGCATTTTATAACACAAGGACACATAAGCAATCCTTTTCTGCCAGGATTTAGCTGAATTTCCCAAACAGTATTCAGCCATGTGTGATGGGCCGAATGAGGGATGTGACTTCTTTTTTTCTGATCGAATCCTCATCTTTAGCAGCTACCTGGCAGGCAGGTGCTACAAGGTCCTCTCCATGCCAGGTGTAACTATGCATATCCCATTGGGTTGGTGCTGATTCAAAGATTTGCCAGTTCTTTCTGATAAAAATGTCCAAACATCCACAGAGTTCTCAATATCTGAGAGAGGAAAGAAAATGTGGGGGAATGCAAAATGGACAGATCCACACTTTCCTAGGAAGATTTTAGAAAATGTTATAGGGAAACATACAAACACACACGGACCAATCTCCTACACGGACCGATTTTCTACTGTGTGGGCCTAGGATATGCACAGTGACTTCTTGGGAAGAGGTATAGGAAGCACAGGAGGTTATTCTGGTTTTCTAAGTATACCAAGCTGTCCTTCTTAATGCTCTCTACTTTGGTCCAAAACCACCATTCTCTAGAATCAGTTCTGAGTGAATTCGAACTACCTCACATGGTTAAAATGGCTACTGGTGAGGTAGCAGAACATCAGCCATTAAGATGGCCGTGCTGCCAAGCTTTTGGCCTACGCCGTTTTATTGTCCCCATTTGTGCATTACATTGTTATGTTAGAGGAAAAGCGACTGCTTGCCTTTATAACAAGAAAATCAATATATGGCCCATTTGCTGAGCAAATCTTGGAAGCACTCTCTGGACCTCATCTCTAAAAGAAAAAAGTACTTTTATTGTTCTGAATTACCACCATCTAGTGAGAAACAGAAAAGGCTTTGAAATCCGATGCCTCTTTTGTTGCTTTTACTTTGGAAGCGGGTGGGAGAATGTGACATTATTAAAATAATCCCAGGGAATCCTGGGTGCATTTGGTGCATGAATATGTGCTCTTCCTATTTGGAGCACATATTTTAGAGAACAGTCTGAAGATGTAGAGAAGTTTTTCACCTAGTCTTCTTTTGTTCTCTTTGAATTTGTATTTATTTCAAAATATTTATTTAATACAATAAAATAAATAAACAGAGGAAGAGGAAGCGGAAATCTAGATGACCAACGAAACAAAGAGATGCACTTATCATAATTCTTGGTCTTTAACTGTCCTGTGTATGGGACATCTACAACAAAATGGCCTATGCAACCTTGAGAGCTAGTAAAAGAGTAAAAATACAATTTGTATGATAAGTAAAGGAAATGTGTCCAAGTGCATGTTGTGTTTTGCATATATATCAAAAAATAAGCTACTGTGTGTTGTTGGAATGTGATTACCATCTCATTAGGATGGCATTGAGATGCTTCCTTGTCTGATGCCATGCAGTGAGCTTCATGGAAAAGCAAAAATTTGAAGCAGAGTCACCAATGATCACTAAAAACATTCTCCATTCTGATGCCTTCCTTAGGTGTTGGGCTGCAACCTCCATTGTTTACAGTCAGCATGGCTAACGGCTAACATTAAAACCAATAGGATTTGAATTTATTGTGAACCTTTCACATTGATTTCTGTGAGATCAAAGTGTAACTAACGTATGATGAAATCCAGTTGAGGTAAGCCTCTGAACTCAGTGCTCCAAGTTGGGAGGTTCATGCTTATTCAAAGCAGAGTGGAAAGAGCAGTGAAAACAATTTAGCTCTGTAGCCATTTCTACAGAAGGAGAAAGAAAGGAGGTAGGAAAGGTTTCAGAATAGCTGGTATCCTAGCTACTCCAGTCCCCACCCCTTCTCCCCCTGTAAAGTCCTCTTCAAACCCTCTCAGGTTGCTTTCCTGCCCTTGAGGAGCAGATGATGTTTTTTCCATGCCAGATGCAAAGGCGGGGAGGGGGGCAGGGGGGAGGGGGAGGGGGGAGGATTAGAACTTAGGACCCAATCTCCAGGGTTGGAGCACTGCCTCTCACTTTGGTGCTGAAAATCTTAACTATCCTATGGACCCAAAGGCAATGTCTAGGGGCCATAGGATCATTCCCTCAGTTTGGATCCAGTCCATTGCTTTTCTTGTAGGAAACTTTCTTACATTTATGTTTCTCTCCCACCCATTTAATCCTACAGGGTAGGGTTGCCAAACTGCTCTCAGCCAAAGGTCTGAATTCAGTTGCAGAACTCACATTCCAGCGAGGGCAGCACTTAAGTTTGTTTGCCATTTTCATCCCATCTCATCCCACTGCTGGATTTAGTGTAAGAGCTTCATGTATACACTTGAAGAGTCAAGTGTAAACGAAATAAAAGTACGAGCTGTGGGGCATTATTAAAATAAACATAGAAAAATGTGAAATATTGATTAAAAAAAAACAAGAATAGAAGTAGAATGAATTATTAAGAAACCTTGTGTAAGTAAACACCATCCATAGCAGAGAAACCAGGCAGAAGAGATTTAAAATTTGGTTTTAATTAATTTGTTTTATTAAAAAATAAACACAGAAAATTAACAGGAAAGAGAAAGTTATCAGTTACGCAAGGAGTTCCATGATTCCTTTCAGCAACAAAACTATTTTGACTGAAGAGCTAAGAGTTGCCATTGATTTAAGCTATAAAATTTAGATCTCTCATAAATGGCATGCTCTGGCAAGTATTCAAAAAGAACCTAAAGGATTTGATGCTGTTTGCACAATATGTGATTACATTACTAACACCCTGGCTATAGCCAAAAACATGCAGCATTGCAAGGAAACTCATGGGTTAGCATGAACCATAGTTTTGCAACGTCTGTCATGAGAAGCATTTTATTGGATTACCATTGTGATATGGCTCTGCAGCCAAATCTAATGGTTAGAAACATAGAAACGAGTGAATCGGAAGGGGCCTTCTGGGCCATCTAGTCTGACCTCCCTGGCTCCAGCCGGCTCCACTCACGACATGCCTGTAGCATTCAGAATGGGTTTAAGAAGCATTGCCCCTACTCTGAATAGGCTTTGTGATCTAACAGCCAAACGTGATATTATTTGAGATGCATGGACAGGCTTTCTGCCAGGCTATAGGGTGTGGATAAGAACACATTCACTGTCTGTATTACTTTTGGAAAGCCTTTACCTTCAACACTACCACCACTGGAATGCCATTCTGAAACTGAATTTAGTCCTAAGACTGAGAGAAGTTTTGCATCCCCATCCTTAAGGAATGAAGCTGTTTAGATGATGGTCTCTGTAACATAACCCTCCACCCATCCAAAGCTCTGCTGGTG
The DNA here is from genome assembly GCF_004798865.1 of Varanus komodoensis. Taxonomy (NCBI): domain Eukaryota; kingdom Metazoa; phylum Chordata; class Lepidosauria; order Squamata; family Varanidae; genus Varanus; species Varanus komodoensis. Next base: position 27,879,348 of record NW_025335761.1, read on the forward strand.
AGAGCTAGGCAGGACAGATGGAAAAACTGGGTAATTTCTCCCATTGTACTTTAAAAGCATTTTCAGCTAAAGTGGCCTCCAGCTTAGTCCAGCCCCGCTAAATGGCTTAATTCATTGTGCAGGGACAGGTGATGGAGGAGCTTGAGCATTCAGTTGGTTTATCTTTCTCCCTCCCTCTCCTTGCAAATCACCGTGGTGCCTCCCTCCTTCGTGATCCTGTTCTGTGGTCACAGCATTAACTTTGAAAGAGGAGCTGCGGCAGAGATTTGGGCTGGGGCAGAGAACCCCTCTCAGATTTTCTTCTACGGTTGGAGCTGTGTGGATGGTCTCATGGTGGGGAGTTGGTAATCCACACTATTTGGGATGCTTTTCCAGGGACATTAGATTGATTCAAACAGAGGGCAAGCTTTTATACGAATACTGACACTTATTAAGCATTTCTACTTAACTGTGTATGAACTGGTTTGAGTGGATTAGACTGTTAGGCATATCTTATGCAACAGTATAATGTTATCCTCAGTGTCTGCCTAAATATCTTCTGTTGAACTGCATGGAAATTCCTTCACTTCAGATCAAGAACTGGGCAAATTACATAACGCAGCTGGCTAAGCCCTTGTCAATCACACCGACCTGCTTTGCATGACATGATAACCCATGCTGTGTCATCTGAACCCAGGCTGTTTCCTTTATGGTGGCTTATTTTTCAGCAACAAACCACTGTGAATACCCATGGCTTGTTCCAGGGATTGTTCAATCCCTGCTTGGTTGTTGGGTGATACAAACATGGAGATGGCAGCCGGGTTCACACAACATGACAAACATTCCAGTCAGACTCTCAGCCCAACCTCCCTCACAGGGTTGTTGTTGTGGGGATAACATGGAGGAGGAGAATGGTGTAAGCTGCCTTGAGCCCTTTGTAGGAAAAGGGCAGGATATAAATCGATAAATAAATAAATAAAGTATTTGCAGCGTATCCTTTCCATTCCAGCCCCAACAGATAATGCTTACTTGAACATAAATAGTCTCACTGCAATTGCCCCTTTGACCTTCCATGTATCTTTGGGCTGCATCTGTTTCCAAAGTATAAAAGGGGAAACAGATATATTGCCTGTCCAATGGGAGTACAGCAGGCAATGAGGCACCTGTTGCTAGGGACCTGAGGGCAGCAGATTGAAAGCTTGAAGCAGCCACTTCAACAGCTCCTTTTGCCAAAGGACTCCATACTGTTCTGTAACAGCAATCGTAAAGTGGCAACCCTGGGTCGAGAAGACTGGAGAAGTCATAGTGAAGCATGGAGACCTTAGAACCAACTGTTGATTCTCTGCATGGTTTCAGAAAACGAATCCTACCATGCAGAAACTCCACAACTGGGTCTGGGTGACAAAACAGACCCACCATGGTGAGACATATCTATGGCTTCTCATGTTGCGTAAACCCACCCACTATGTATAGTCTGGCCTGGACAATTTCCTTGCATGTTTCAGCTTCCGAAAGGAGTGATAAAGTGAAATAGTTTGCGTACATGGAAGTAAGTAATAGGGATGAGCAAGAAATCCTTTTCGCAGTGGGAATCCAGTGGATTGCCTGGACTTGGCCTCCTGGACTCTAGTCCGCTTTGTAGTGGTCCAGACTCTGAGTTCCTGGTGAGGTCTCCCAGCCTTTGAGGAGCATTCACCAAGAACTGAGTCCTACACACTGTGCAGAGAGCACCTGCCACCGCTGGCAGCAGCTGACAGAGAAGAAGACTGGTTGCCATGAACAGCCCCTGGCACAGGAGCCTGCAGCCTCACTTTCCACATCGCCATGGCCATTAGCAGTAGCGGGAAGGAAGATGGCTGGTGGCCACGAATGGTGCTTGGGGCTCCTGCTCACAGCACTGCTTTTCTACTGCAGGAGAAAAGTAGTAGCAGATGGGGAAGGCTGTCAGTTGCTGTGTAGGACAGGGCCAAGCATGAGAACAAGCCAAATGGGTTTGTCTGGTCCCTACGAGGTAAGCCTGCATGTAGGCAAATTTGCACAGTTTCAGGGTCCAACTGTCTTGCTAAATTGATAACGGGGGGAGAACTGCAAAAGTAGGTGCAGCAAAGCAGAGGGCTGGGATCACCCCCTTAGCAATGTGTCCTTGCCAGTTTTAAACACTGAAGTGATAGCTTTCATTGCTGCCCACTTTTGGACACCTTCCCAAGGCTATAGCTACTCCAGAAAGGGGAGATACTGGCTTCCCATCTTTTTGCAGCTCCTTGGAGCACTTGCGGCTGTGGTTATTGCAGTTCCCTGACAGGTGTTCAAATTTCCCCTCCATTTACTTCCTAGCCATTAGGTTTCTGTATATTTCTATGGAGGTTTTCAGTACTGGCAGGGAACTGCTGTCAGTGCGGCAGTAAGTACTCTGAAAAGATGCTGTTAAAAGTATGCACAGGGGGAGTTAGTATCTCCCCTTTCTGGACCAGCTGCGATTTGGGGAAGTGGATATTAATCAGAACAATAGAGGGAGACAAAATGGCTTCTGCTGCAAAGGACACTGGGATACCGGCTGGGGGGTTGAAGGGGAAAGGAAGAAAAGAAGCCACAAGGAGGCCTGTTATATGTCAGATACACTGCGGGTTCTTTCCCGGGCAAGCCGCAATGGATAGCTTATTCACAGGGTGGCTTAGCATGTCATGCAACCTACCCATTCTTTCAGTGGGAGAGATTCAGCATTGGCTTAATGACATCCCAGTGACATTAATCATCTTTCAAAGTAATGAAAGATGGCTGCACTGGGCCCAATATTTGAAATGAACATACACGAGGAGGGACCCAAAAAACCCCAGAAATTACCTTCAGGAGGGTGGGCCCCTTGTAGTATAGGCTTTCCCCACTAGGTGAGTGTTCTAGGAACCCGTCTGCATCAGTGTACCCAGCTGAATTGTTTTGAGAGGCTGTGTTCGGCTTCAGTGAGATATTTTTCCAGACTCTTTCAATGCATTTGCCTATTTTGCGATGGCTGGTATACATGAACAATGTACGGAAATGAAATTTTGTTCAGTTGAATGTTCAGTAGTTTTTGACCAAAAATGTCATGACCCTTGCATCCCACCCTCCCTATTCAGCTGATCTTGCCCTGTGTGACTTTTTCTGTTTCCCGGGATGAAAACAGTCCTCAAATGGAAACATTTTGCTGATGTGGAAGAAGTGAGGTGGGGCGGGGGGGGGGGGGGTAAGAAAGGCAAAAATGGAAGAAGCACTAAAAGGCATCAAAATCCACAAGTTCAAATACTTGAGCTTGTCTCAATAGGTGTATTGCATGAAACAGAGAATTCTTTGAAGGTGACTGAAGTCTGAACATGTAAAAATAAATATATTTATTATAAATAAATTCCTATTTACTGTGTGTGTGTGTGTGTGTGTGTGTGTTTATTTGTTTTGAGCCCCCCCCCCATATTAAAATGGCCATTATTTTCATAAGTTGGTGTTGGTGTTATAATGGTAGTGACTTTTTGATGAGTTTTATCATTGATCCCAAATATGATCTCGTGATTTTGATCGGGGCAGAATAATGCTGCTTCCTTACCAACAGTTTTGTAATGTGAGAATAGCAAGAGAAAATAGGAAAGCAAGAATTTCATGCTTTTGCCACCCAAAGCCAGACCAACCTGAACTTGATCTTCTCTTTTTCTATGTAATGGATCTATCACTGAAACAAAGCTTAGTTCCTGTTAGTTGCAAAAGCCTGGGTGTATGCTACCTTAAATTGTGGTGGCATGCATAAAAAGAAATGTCATTGGCATTTTCAGAGAGATTCTGTATATATTAGATGCTTTGTTTTAAGTGAAGTTAGTGGAATAAAAGGCCATACTCAAATTCATTTCTAATGAGCCATGTGTTAATGTCAGCATCTCTGCTGTCCACTCAAATGCCATAGAACACATCTGACTTTGTAATGAGCCAAACAGTTGTCTGTTCATAATCTCAGTTAGCCTTCTGTTCGATATCTGTTTCCAGATTTTATATTATTATGGAAGAGGTTTGGTGAATTTAATCCATTCGTAAATGTAGCTGTTAGAAAACTTCTAACAATATGTCAGGATTGTTGGGAAGCATTAGCCAGCATCATCTCTACACTGCACATGCACCAAATTAGCCTCGCACATGCCAAACATCCAGTTTCCCTTTCTGTTCATTAATGGGGAGCAGATTAAACTCACTGACAGTCAACAAAGGCTAGAAGGAAGTTTGTAGAAGAAAGTTGAAACAGGCATCTGTGACTTCTCCGAGTGATTCCCCACTCAAAGAATAGACACACACACATTTAATGTCTGTCTTGGCATTTTGAGTGTTTCTTTGTTTGTTTCTTTCTTAATTTGTTTCTTCAGGTGCAGTCCTGAATCACCTAGGTTTGGCAGAATATAATACTCAAGACACATTGGGTAGTATCCAATGCTGACTGCCTTCACTGATTCTCTTGTCTAAGGAAACACAGAAACATAGAAACAGAGCAAGTCAGAAGGGGTCTCCCGGGTCATCTAGTCTGACCCCGGGTCATCTAGTCTGACTCTGCTTACGACATGCCCACTATGTGCATGTCCAGCCTATCTTTGAACACCCTCATCACTGGGGCCTCAACCACCTCCCAGGGAAGCCATTCCATACCCTCAGGGTCCTGACTGTCAGGAAGTGCTTCCTGGCATCCAAACGAAACCTTGGCTCCCTGAGCTTTGCTCCTTTGGAGCGCGTTCTGCCTTCCTCTGCAGGGGAGAACAGGTCTCTACCCATCTCCATGTGACATCCCCTCACATACCTGTATGTCGCCAACATATCCCCTCTGAGTCTCCTCTTCTCCAGGCTGAAGAGACCCAGTTCCCTCAGTCTCACCTCATACCCCATCCCCTGCAAACCGGCCACCAACCTTGTGGCCCTACGCTGCACTGACTCCAACCTGGCTATTTCCTTCCTGTAATGAGGGGCCCAAAACTGAGCACAATACTCCAGTTGCGGGCACACCAGAGTCATATAGAGCAGTAGTAGTACCTCTCTCGATCTAGAAGCCACACATCTGGCTATGCAACCAAGGGTGGAGTTCGCCCTCTTGACCACCGCATCACACTCATGTTTAGCCTGCAGTCAACCAGTACCCCGAGGTCCCTTTCACGAGTGCTGCTCTCCAGCCACTTATCACCTAACCTGTACTTATGACACCTATTCCTATGCCCCAAGTGCAAGACCTTGCACTTATCCACATTGAACGCTATCCTGTTGTCTCCTGCCCACTTCCATAGTCTGTCCAGATCCTTTTGGATCTGGAGTATCTGCTCCTCAGTTGTGGCCAGTGCTCCAGTTTTAGTGTCATCTGCGAATTTGATCAGCGGACTGTTCACCCCTTCTTCCATGTCGTTAATGAAAAGATTAAACAGGATCGGCCCCAGGACAGAGCCCTGGGGGACCCCGCTTGTCACTGGCCGCCATCCCAATGATTCCCCGTTAATGGTTACCTTCTGCTTTTGGTCAGTCAACCATGCCCTAATCCACCGGACAGTGCTTTGGTGTATCCCAAAACTCCTCAGTTTCTCCACCAGGATATCATGGGGCACTTTGTCAAAGGCCTTACTGAAATCCAGGTAAACCACACCCACTGCATCCCCTCCATCTAGCCATCTCGAAACCTTCTGCTCATAGAAAAGAGAGTCAGAACTTTCAAGAGCAGCTCCACATGAGCAAAAACATCATTTCTGGAATGGGATGGGTCAGTGGAACTCACAAACTGAAGCTCCACTGATCTGCTCTGTTCCAAAAATGAGTGTTTCCAGTCATCTCAGGACTTAGCCCTGCAAGTGCTAATTTCCATTGTACTCATGCTGGATAGTGCTTCTTCGTGAAATTTGCTTTTCATGAAGCAGAAGCAGCAGTAGTTCCTACTCATGGATGAATGGGTGGATGGTGAAATAGCTTGACTTCTAATTCTCATTAGAATAGCCTTTCACGCACACCCACACTGCAAATCATTGGTCTTTATTTAACTATAAACTTCAATTAGTTTTCAACTATTCTGTAGGGCAACATACATAACTTTTATATACCATACATCATTCACATACATTTACACACATATATACAAACTTTCACACTACTGTCACACACACCACTCACACTCACTGCACCAGCAACAGAATTTGGTGTTGAAGCAATAGCATTTTAAAAATAACACGGCAATTAACAGATATTTTTAAAAAATAGTAATAAAAAGACCACGAAGTAAACACTCACAAGACTTGCTGTGGTGAACATCCTGCCACTGTGAGGCCACCACAAAAAGGCTCTTTCTCCAGTAAAAACCTGCTCCACCTGACTAGATAGGACCATGTAGAAGGAGGCAAGCCATCCAGTCACCTGAGCCCAAGTTGCTTATGGTCATATACCCATATTCAGGAATTACAGAAACAGGAGTCATGTTGTAGATGTCTGTAAACAATGAAAGTGTTTGAGCAAAAAGAAATTGTAATATATCCTTTAAAATGGAATCTATATGATATAAACAGCACCACTGTATAACAGTCCAGTTAAATAAGCTTATTGTCAAAAGGTAAAAGTAAGAAATCTTACGAACTTGTGACATTCTTAAATTAAAAATAAGCAGGGTAGTCATCCATTAACATATTGTTTACAACCTTTCTTGGCAAAATCTAATCTATATATAGGACAACAAATAATGCAAGTATAATGCAAAATTAATTCCACAGAAGAAGTATATTACAACCATAACTCATGCCACAATGCAGTCTTCATAAATTGATTACACTACGGTTGCATCATGCTTACTTTAAAAAAATCTGTCTCATGCTTATAACTCGATGACTCAAATGGAAAATATAGTAAATATTCAGTATTGCTCTAAAGGAATAAAGAATTTAGTCTCACACACCTTTTAAAGCTTAACTTGATTTTAGCTGGGAAGTTTACTTTGCATGGTGATTCAAAAATTAAATGCAAGCCAATACAAGACATTATTATGCTCTTTTAGAGCCTAATAGATGCCTAAAGATATATAGAAACTGTTTCCCAGTGTTCTTTGTGTGAGGATACAGTTGTCTTAACTGCATCCAAAACATGAGCTACAGTACTTCTTAGGTGCTCTCCTTACTTGCAATTACAAACATAAGGAATCATTCAGCTTACCAGCAGCTTCCTAGGTATTGCTCACCACCTTCCATCCATTTATTTATTTATTTATTTATTAAAAGCTTTCCTACCCCATCCACTGCTAGTGTCTCGGGGCAGCTTACAATAAAAAACAAGTTGAATAAAACAAAACATCCAAGCATCTGACAAATGAAATACTAGAACCCCAGTTAAAATCAATTATACATTAAAATGACAGGAAAATAAAAAGGGTTTTGCCTGACGCCGAAAAGAATACAATGTTGGCACCAGGCAAACCTTTCTGGGGAGCATATGCCATAGTCAGATCACCACTTCAGAGGCCCTCCTCCTGGTAGCCACCCTCCTAAAGACCTTCAAGGAGGTCTCCCAGAGCAGGACCTCCTTCTCAGATCTCAAAGGGCAGGAGGGCACAGAGGGAGGAAGGCATTCCCACAGATATCCTGAACCCAAGCCGTTTAGGGCTTCATAGGTCATCACTAGCACCTTAAATTGGACCCAAACTTCAATTGGCAGCCAGTGTAATCAATAGAGGACCAGCATTATAGGTGAATACCTGCCAGTCCTCATTAACATCCTGGCAGCTGTATACTGAACCAATTGAAGTATCTAGACCATCTTCAAGGGCAGCCCCATGTAAAGCACATTACAATAATCCAACCCAGAAGTTCCTAGAGCGTGGGTCACCATTGCAAGGCAATGCTCTTCCAGGTAAGTGTGCATTTACATCTTGAGCTAAAGCAGTAGACAAAATGAGTAGTCTATCTTAGGACAATTGAGGCTTTAGAGCAAGGATCATCTTCACCTTGGCAGTTCATCTCCTTTAGTGTTCTCTGCGAGGAATGATCAGGAACTAGGAATAGAAGCAGTGCTGCATCCAGAGCTAAATGTTGCGTTCAGAGTCCAGGTCTTGTGACCGGCAGTTCCCTCACTGTCTGTGCCAAGAGCAGCAGTGGGTGCAGATAGTGGAAAACAGGCCTAGCAGCTAGGAACCACCAAAACGGATGCTCCTCCACACTAGGAAAGTGCAAGGAGTCTGTCCAGGATTGGGAATCCATTCAATTCCCTGGGCTTGTCTTTCCATACTCTGGTCCATGTTGCAGAAGCCCAGCATCCAAATTCCTGGTGAGCATGCCCAGCACACTGAGAAATGAGCTCCACTACACACAAGCAGTGCTCACCCATGTGCCACAACAGCTGCACGAACTGAGCCCAGTTGTGGGGCTCTTGGTCATGAGGTGACCCAGACTGGTAGAAGTACCCCTTCATGTGCCAAACCAGCTGCTCAAACAGTGAATGGGAGCCTGATTTCCTGGTGGGTACCCTTCAACCAAGTACCCACCAGGAAAGCATCCCCCGCCCCGACCATTGCACTTTGAGCACAGGCTGATAGGATCTGAGCTAGCTGTGACTGAGCGAGAAAGGGATCTTGAGGTTGTGTTGGACAACTCAATGAAATGTTGACCTATTGCACAATTTCTGTGGAAAAGGCAAACTCCATGTTAGGCATAATCAGGAAAGAAAGGAGAATAAAGCTGCCAAAATAGTATTTCTCTGATAGAATTTTTTGATTCGACCACACTTAGAATACTGAATACAGTTTTGGTTGCTGCACCTGTAAAAAGACCTTAGTGAGTTTGAAAATGTGCAACTAAAATAATCAGAGAGTTGGAACAACTCAAGCATGAGAAACAGCTGCGACACAGAATAATGCTTAGCTTAGAAAAAGGGCATGGAACAGAAGTCATGGTAGAAGTGTTTATTTATTTATTTATTTAGTAAACTTCTATGCTGCCCCATTTGCCGAAGCCTCGGGGCGGCTCACAGACATTCAGAATTATGCATGGTGTGGGGAAACTGGAGAGAGAGAGATTTTTCTTTTCTGATAATACTAAAACTCAGGGCATCCCAATAAGCTGACTGTTGGAGATTCAGGAAAGATAAAAGAAAGGACTTCACACAGTATGTAGTTAAACGATGGAATTCATTGCCACAGGAAGCAGTGATGGCCACAAGTTGGATGGCTTTAAATGGAAATTGGCCAAATTCATGGAGGAAAAGGCTACCAATGGCTATTAGTCTTAGTGGTTATGTGCTTCCTTCAGTACTCGATGTAGTATGTCCAATAACACATGGGCAGCAGAAGTAAGCTCCGTCCCAATAGTTATTATGGTGTTATGATTTAAAGGAGCTGAAAATGTTCACAATATTTTAGAGTTGTCTAATTAGGTTGCATAGTGCTGTCTTTGGCCACTTTGATGAGAAGGAAGGCCTCCCTGGAGAAGAGCCTAATGCTGGGAACAATTGATGGCAAAAGAAGAAGGGACGGCAGAGAATGAGGTGGCTAGATGGAGTCACTGAAGCAGTTGGCGTGAGCTTAAGTGGACTCCGGGGGATGGTGGAGGACAGGAAGGCCTGGAGGAGTGTTGTCCATGGGGTCGCGATGGGTCGGACATGACTTCGCGACTAACAACAACAACAGTGCTGTCTTACTCACTGGAGAAGACCTGATGCTGGGAACGATTGCCAGCAAAGGGAGAAGGTGGCTAGATGGAGTCACTGGGGCAGTGGGTGTGGGCTTGGGTGGACTCCGAGGGATGGTGGAAGACAGGAGAGCCTGGAGGAATGTTGTCCATGGGGTCGTGATGGATCGGGCACAACTTTGAGACTAAACAACAACAACAAGAAGTGCTATCTTTGTGCTGTAACCTGCTGGGAATGTAGAATTACTTGCAGAGGCTAACATGGCAGTGCAGCAGGATGGGAGAGGAAAGAAATGATTTTTGTGTGCTTCAGAACTGAACTTACATTTATGACTATCCAAAGAACTCCAGACCTGCTCCTCCACAACGCCATTAAACCCAGACTTTAAAATGATTGAGCAGTACCATGGCAGAGAAGATAAAAACGGAAAATCTGGCACCAGCTTTACTAATCTAGCATATGCAGCAATTCAATCAATTCACCAATCATCGAATTGACCACTCTGCTGGTATCCTCCCTGGTCTCTCAAAGGAGGGTGTCCAGGCCACTTCAGCAGCCCCATGCCGCCATGTACCATGCCTTGATTGTAGGAAGTGTGCAGTGTTTTAGTCCTTTTTTGAACAGTATTTACCTGGTTTGCACTTCCTGGATTGAACGTGCACTTAGAAGAATCAGAGATTCTATGCCTTTAGGACCTTTCAGAAATATCCGCATAGGAAAGGAGGGGTATTTCAGAGATTTTTGAAGAGTAAAGATACATATTTTTGGAAAAAAAGGTGTACATAAATACACATAATTATTTGCTTGGAAAATATGCACGAAAATATGCTCATGCAAAAAGGAAAAAGGAAAAAAGAGAGAAGAGAAGAGAAGAGAAGAGAAGAGAAGAGAAGAGAAGAGAAGAGAAGAGGAGAAGAGAAGAGAAGAGAAGAGCTTGCTTCTGATATGGGCCTGAAGTAAAAAAAGCTTCAAAGTGAAAGTGTGAGAACTTCAGCAAGTTTGTATTTTGATTTACACAGACCTACTTGCTAACGCCTAGCAGAATTGAGACTACTAAAGCCTAAGGGTAGTTTCCCTTCTACATCTCATTTTGACATTTCAAGAGTGTGGGGAAACCATGCCCACTGCCAGAAAAGCAAGGGCACCAATTCCAGAATTAATTTTGATGAATGAATTGTTTAGTGCCATCACAGACCAATATAAGTTTTCATATGAATGGAAAATACAACTGATTAACAGTAATTAGATAAAAGCAATACATTTTAAATGGGGCCAACATAATTTCCCCCTGATTTGCATTGAAATTAAAAAAAAAAAAAACCTTCTTGCAAAACAAAGCTACTTAGTGATATAGGATGAAGCATCATTCAAACAAAACATTGCCAGCTCTTTAGAAGATCATCCAAGGAGCGTTCCTGATGAAAGAGAATCAGCTTCTTTAATTTTTGAAATGAAACTGGAGTTTAAGAGAAATGGAACTAAGGGCAGTACAAGCCAGAAAAAAAGAAATAACAAAATTGTATGGAACAAATATTCTGTCAGTTGAACATGTAATTTTGGTAGTAGCTTTGTTTCGTGCTTTCCATTTCTCAAGATTTCTTAATACTTAGACACTTAAATCAAACTTTATTTTAATAAAAAGGTGGTACAATGTTGCTTGGGTGTATATTTTTGAAATAAAGTTTTCATGAAACAGTTGACCAAACTTTACCTTGATATTTGCAACTTCACAGAAATATCCCTTATAACAGCATTAAAGAGCTCCTTTCAATCTATGTAATTCCAAGTCAATTCAAAGCCTTTTACTAGTGCTATTGCAAACTTCAGAAAATTGGATTTATATGCTTATCTGAAGGATATTAAAATGTATCTGGACTTCTTTGGTCTGAAATTGATCTGGGAAATTTATGAGATAAAGATATCTCAAAGGGGGAAAAGTTTCAGTACTCTCTTTCATTAGGATTAAATGACCTTTCTCAGCATATTTCTAAATTCCCATTTCAGTGTTGTCGAAACAAAGCAAAGGGCCTTTTATTTATTTAATTTAAAAACCAAGGGAAGAAACAAAAATCCAGGGGTCGGCTCTTGTATATGTTGGCTTTTCTGGGATTCTGCTTTTAAGAAGCACTAATATCCCAGAGCTTTTGAATAAAAACATTAGAAATATACAGAGCCCTTTATATAAGCTCAGAACACTTGACATGCATTATCGCAGTACTCTTGTAATTGCACTTTAAAGTAGGCCAGTGTTATCACTCCCATAATACAGATGTTGAGAACTGGTGGCTTTTAGTGATACACAAACATCCTGTTGATTCCCCGCACCAGATGTGGCAGTGCTTTCCAGTGCTTTCCAGGCCCAACTTATAGCATCTCTCCCTCCCTCCCTCCCTCCCTCCCTCTCTCTCTCTCTCACACACACACACACACACACACAGTTACGGAAGTAGCAAGCATTACAAATGGGTTGTCTACTACCTGGTGGTGACTTCCTACATACTTCAGAGATCTGTATGTGCCACTAATAGGATGAAGAACAATATTTTACTTGGCACCAAGAGTTAGCACCCATTAATGGACCAAGCAAGGGTATGTGAAGGATGGGGGATGCACATAGTTAAACTATGGAATTCACTGCCACAGTATGTGGTGATGCCTACCACTTTAGATGGCTTTGAAGGGGGGGTTGGGAAATTCATGGAAGACAAGACTACCAGTGGCATTGTTTCATGGTAACAATGTCTGTTAGAGTAGCAGTTTCTGAGGAACAAGAGCCAGAGGGTGCCGATGCACTCGGGCCTTACTTGTGTGGTCCAACAGAAGAGAACACTGTGAACAGAACAGAATGATCAGCTGGTCTCTTCTTATGCTTCTATGCGAAGTCACAACAGGGGAAACTCAGTCTTTGCAGAAATACTTGCCTTCTTAAAGAGGGGTCTTTCCAGATAATTAGCAGCTTCAAATGGGAGAGGTGTGGGGAAAGGTCAAAAGCAGAGAACAGAATCTATTTCAGCCCAAGCCTGTAATTCTATTGTGGAGAAGCTCTCAAGGGCGATGTTCCAATCATGGCAAAGAAAAGGCAAAAGCAGCAGTGCCAAAAACACCAGCATATTTCAGCACAGAGCTCTTATTGGCAGTAACCAAGGCACAATCCTATGCCCTTAATGCGCATAAAGCCAATGAAGTCAAAGGATTACATGCATCCTCTGCCCAGAGAGATGACAAGGGGCATCCATCTCCTCCACCACCACAGTTCTTCACATGGGCTATTTTATCCAACAGCCATTTTCAGTTGTACGGATAAAGTGCTGGGAGGCAGGGAAAGTTGGTGGCTGGAAGTAAGCCCTCAGCCCCAGCTTCCTCTCCTCTTTCTCCCCCAACATAGCCCCTTTCCCCCACAAGAACTGGTTGTGACTTGGATGGGGCAGCTGCCATGGTTCTTCTGCCCTGTCATGGCCCAGCCTTTGGCCCAGCCTGGGACTGCAGATTATCCTATGGTCTCCCAGACAATGTGACAATTGGAATGCGGAAAGTGAATATTTTCTCTGTGTTGGTGATGGAACAGCATCCTTCCCTATGAGGATGGCATCGAGGTAATTTATGCAAACTTTCTTCTCTATCATCTTGCTACCACTCCCACCATCTCCTGCCTGAGGTGTCTGGTGCACCTAATGACAGGGCTGTCCCTGAAGTCTGAAAGATAAATTATACCTTTTATCCCTGAAAGACACAGTAATGCTCTGAAACCCTGAGAAAGAAGGGTAGATGGGCAGTGTTCTAATTATGGGAGTGGGGCAGAAGGGCCAGATTTCCTTCTTTGGCGCTTTTAGATGGCTATGCACGGCTTGGTCATATCTTGAGAGTCAGGAACAAGAGTTATGGATCGTATCAAGGGAACCGCCTTCCATAATTCCAGCACTGGTGATACAGCGCACCCCCATGTTGTGTTATAGATTGTCTGATGCGTTTAATTGTTAAGTTACACGCAGTATCGTTTACCTTGGATGCCATTTTAATTTTGTTTTATGCAGCATTCAGTTCACAGAGGGGTGCAATGAAAAATGGTTTAAACAGGCAAAGGAACCTCAGCTCATATGAAATATGAAGGCCTGGCAGAACAATATCAATACATGAAATGTAACATAGAAATTGAATGACTGCTCTTGTTCCAGTCTGTCTACTTGGGAGAACTTCTGTCCCTGCCCCTGTTGTATTCCATGGTCTCTGTGTCGCCCACCTCCATATGATGGCCTTCGTCTCATTTAGATCTATCCCTCTGCCATAGTGCAAAATTACACCATCTTGATGTTGCATTAATGTAGTGGCTTTAAGCAAAATTATATGCCTCCTGGTTCATGTGCAATTTCTTTTTGGATTATGCTTTCCCAGAATTAACTAGCATCCTATTTGCCATAAATGTTTTATGTAAGTAATTTGCATCCTTATTTCATAATAGGTTTACTCTTCATTATTTTGTTTTCTTCTGTAAGTTAGTGTTGGATGTAATAAAGTAAATCACTATTTGTGTATTTAAAAGGAAAAATGCTCATTGACATTTTGGAAGTGATTTCTTCCTTGCTGTTTCCTGTGAATGTGAACTTGGAAATAATTTTTTTGATTAAAACATACTTTTAAAATTGCTATTTTTATATGTAAATATGATTCATTTAGCAGCTGTAATACAACAGGAAGACAGCCTGATGTGAAAATAGGAGCCCCCGGCAGGGCATTTTGACTGCAAACACTGATTCACACCTGTTAGCTACTCTAAGAGAGCTTTCAAGAACACCAGGCACACTATCAAAATGTACCATGGTGAGCTATTTGTACCAGTACATCTTTGGTATCAATGGAAAGGTACCGCAAGGGATTCATTCACAGCTGGTCATCCTAGCAAAATGTGCATGCTGCTTCAAGGGTGCTTTGCAGATGGCGCCGTCATATGGTTTAGATACGAAGTGGCACTTGACTTGGATGCAGCTGGGTGGAGAGAGGACCTTTGGTAGCTCTCATCTGTTGGTGAGATGCAGAGAAGTTCTTGGCTCCCTTCCTGACTGGTGTGCCCTCCAAGCCTTCCATGACAGGTGCTGATTAAAGAAGATTCTGCCATGGAACATTAAAACAAAAACCGACACACCTTCCAAGAAGGGAGTAACCCCAAAGGTATACAAAACATCTCTTGCCTGCAGTGCAGAGAACATACGCTCATTCTTCTCTTTTTGAACATCTGTCTGACCTATTTGCTCATTATTGACTACATGTTATGCAGTTACTGGCGATTGTTAGCTGTACAGCTCAGGAACACTCAGTTCTATTTAAGACAAAACTCTACTGTTAAATCCAGTGTCACAACTGAGTTTTATAGCAGTGAGGAATTGCCTTGATAAATGGCCCTGACATTAGAGTTTTCACGACTCCACCTTCAATGTCACCACAAACACAGTGCAGAGTGTTAAAAGTAAGGCCAGTGCTAGCTTCCCAAAACATATTAAGTTGAAGCTCACTCTATCTCAGGATCCCATAGGCACAATAAATGGAGAAAATAACACATTTACAAACTGATAAAACCCAGCAAAGCTAATAAAATCAGACACTTTATAGCTTGGTTAATAGTGTCCTTTGAAGGGCATCAAATAACACATCATGTACTGCTCTGGGGGAAATCAAATTAGATACTTCAATGTTCCTTCAGAACTATGCATTTGAAGAGGCAGAAGATTCTCCGTCTCACCAGTTCATACAGCTGGGGTTTTTAATAATTAGCATATTGTCTTTGCTGGCATAGTGGCACGCAGTTTTGATATGAAACGCAACTGTACTCACCTGTCAAACTATACACGGTGGAGTGGGAAAATGTCTTCAAGAGTGCTAGGAAAATCAAAATCATATTTTTAGGAATTACCCTTGTGGTTTAAGAGTCCACTGGCAAGATGTCATCCCACACTACCTGGAAATGTATGGACACCATCTGTTATCCTCAGACAAATGCCACAATGCCAATATTGCTCATTTGCACGCCTTCTCTCCCTATCATAAAAACACTTATTTCTCATCATATATTCTGTTACCCCTAAAAAAAGCTATCCTTGCTCTTCTGAAGCCTGCTCAGCAGTATTTTAATGATATCTTCCCTTTTTACTTGGCTTTCAGTTTCGCAAAGGGATTGTGCTGATTCTGACAACAAAAGGTGGGAGCATCTTCAGAAGCACTGACTTGGGATGCTTTCTTATTTCTCCCTATTCCACCAGTGTTGAAAAAGATTTTCTGAGCCATCTAATCCAGCCTTGTCTCACAGAACAGAGCATCCATACATCTGCAATAGCTTAGGTACATGTGCATGCAAACATTGGTCCAGCCTCCAGGAAAGAAGACCCCAAGAGCTTAGGGCCCAGGACTCCTGGCTTAGAGTCCAAGCATGGGATGAAATGCAAGAAGGAAAGGGATATTTTACCTAGATTTGGCCTTATTTGTATTATTTATTTAATTTATGTGCTTGCTTGCTGGTCCTGAAGTCACATCCGACCCATCGCGACCCCATGGACAACATTCCTCCAGGCCTTCCTGTCCTCCACCATCCCCCGGAGTCCACTCAAGCTCACACCAACTGCTTCAGTGACTCCATCTAGCCACCTCATCCTCTGCCATCCTCTTTTTCTTTTTTTGCTGTCAAATTTCATTTATATACCGTGCAAAAGCCAAATCTCCTTGGGCATTTCACAGCAATTCATAACAAGTACAGAAAGGCCCAATTGGAAGGCCATTGGAACTTGGAAGCAAAAATGGAAGTTGATCATACTGTATGGCGTTTATGTGAATGTACCCATACTGGGTGTTTGGATTTGGAAAGGTCGTGTGAGATGTACTACAGTCCTACTCAAGTTGAATTGCCAGGTGTTTTCCTAGACAGAGGACAATGCCCCATTTGAAAGGCAATCAGAGGACAGGGTTCTCTTCGAAGGTGCCCTTTATTTGCTGCCCAGTCCTTTACTGGTGACTGGATGAGGAACCATAAGAAAGGAGAGCACAGCCTTCGAAGCTGCTCACTTAGCATGTGGACAGCAGACCAAGGAAGCATACTAAACAAGGCACAGGGGCACTCTCGGCACAGAGAATGCTTTGCCGAGCTGCCTTCTTCTGATTTCATTGTAGAAGGAAAATGTGTCCTTTACATGCCCCACCGGGCATCACCCTGGGGTTTGTATTTCTCCGCCTTTCTATCCATTCTTGAAACAGAGGTGAACTCTACCTCCATAGCTATTTCAGCTGGCAGAGTAAAATCTGCAGAAAGTCCTTTCCTTTCCTTTCCTTTCCTTTCCTTTCCTTTCCTTTCCTTTCATTCTATTGAGCAGCCACAAGGTGGCACTGTGGTATAGTTGCAGTACAGCAGAGTTGTGACTTGAAACAAGGGTTTGCTCTGCTTTAAAGTTTAATACTGACTTTCTTCACTCTAGGTAGCTCCATGAAAATGGTTGGAAAATGCCAAGAGAGGATCTGGAAAATGATGTTGTCATGAGTGGGGCCAGCAAGGCTAGTAGGCATGGATAGTCTCCTCCCTCATAGCTTCTCATGATCTACAGAGTCAAAGGCTTTGCTGCAGTCTATAAAGCATTGACTGATCTTTTTCTGAAATTCTTTTGTGCACTCCAGTAGCCAACATATATATAGGGTATATTGCCTGTCATATGGCTCAAGGGCCTCTTCCTTTATGATTCAAGTTTGAATGTTAGGCATTACTTGCTCCACGTGGGGTAAAATTATTCATTGGATCTCTTTGTTTGCATGGGAAATTAGTGCAATGGTTCTTATACAACTTCTTTCTTGGGAATTAGAATGCATATGGCATATTTCCAGTTTATGGGCCATTGTTTTATTTTCCATATCTGTTGGCACATTCTTCTTAAGATTTGGACTGATTCAGACTCTGCAACTTCAAAATGCTTTATTGGTATCCTATCTATTCTGGATGCTCTATTTCTCCCAAATACCTTCAAGGCAGCTTTCTCTTTGCTTCCTAATATGGCAGGTTCTTTCTTATAGGACTCTTCTTTGAAGAAGTCTGGCACCCATTCATCTCTTTTGTATGGGTATTCTGTTTCTCCTTTCCATCTCCCTTTTCTCTCCACATCAGATAGTATGTTTCTCTCTTGATCCATGAGAATTCCTAATGTAGGAACGAATTTTCCCTTGGCTTCTTGGATCTTCTGGAAGAAATCTCTTGTTTGTCCTCTTTTGTTTTCCTTTTCTGTTTCATTGCATTGGTCATTTTCACTATTAGTTCACTGTATTATTCATTTGCATTATTATATTTTATTTCTGTATTGACCACCTGCTGATGTCCATGTGCGTAGTCGTCTGAAATATGTATTTGTAGTAAACAGATGGTTGGTTTCACAGCATTCTGTGAGTCATTCTCCTGCTTTGTTTCTGACCCCCAAGGCCAAATGCTCTGACAACTGTAGTTTCTGCTTTGTTTCCTAATTCTGGGTTCCAAATGATGATAAGCTTGTCCTATTTTGGTGTGTTATTGCTTCCCTCTTGGATGCTTTTGCAAAAGTTTTCAATTTCTTCTTCTTCAGCATCTGTTGCTTGAGCATAGACTTGAATGATGGTTCTGCTGATAGGCTTTCTAAACATTCTGACTGATAGCATTCATGACCTCTGCCTGTGCTACATCTTACCTCAGTATTAGAGCCACCCCATTTCTTCCGAGTTTGCCATTTCCACAGTAAAACTCTGTATTTGTCTCATTCCGGTCCACTTTAGTTCACTCACACCAAGTACTGCAAGGTTTAACCATTTCATTTCTTGCTTTTCTATCTAGCAACGTTGATTGCCCATCTGTGGGACACATGCATTGGGCATTATATGTGTATATGTGTGTGTGTATTAGATTGACTGGAGAAGCAGCAGGTCTCCCCATCTATCTGAAAAACAATGTATTGGAAGCATGATTTTATTATTTATATTCTGTATTTGCAATTTCAGAGTTTTGATTTTAACGGAATACGGATAATACATTGTTTTTGCATAGATTGTTAGCTGCTCTGAGTTCTGGAAGGATGCTACATAAATAAAATAAATGCCTAAATAAATAAATAAATAAAATCCCAGGTGGCAGTGGGCACAGTGTGGAAGCATGGGTGCAAACCTATGACTCTCAGACCACTGAAATCAGCTTTGTTTCAGCTCTGGAAGTAGAAAATACTGACATTGTGAAGAATGTGGAGTGTAATCTACTTACATTTCTTTTCCAGATTAGGAAGAAAAAGGGTGGATCATGTGGTCACTGCAGATGCATTGGATGCTTTCTAGTCTAGTACCTTAGGCTGCAGTCTGCTCACTTTCCTGGGAGTAAGCCTGATTAATGCAAGGACATAATTTTGAATACATGTGTATGGGATTGTGAACTGTTTCCAGAGTTTGTTTTTGCTTATAGATAGAAGTACCTGGACGGGCACCTTGGAGGCTGTCCTCTACATAGGGCTACGGGTACCATCAAGCCCATCATCCTCCCGCCATTTGCCTTGCCTCTCTTGATGCCTGCCCTCATGCATATCACAGCCCTAGGGGAGGTGTTGGCTTTTGGCCCCGATGTCATGGCTTCAGCTAGTCAATGTCACAGAAGGCCTCAGCTACTTTTGCCCAAGTATCTGACTGCACAGAGAAAAGGAAGAAGTCTTAGATTCCAAATTCCGAAGAGCACCTTTTAGATTCAGAAAGTACTGGAGTTTGCAGATTAGTTTTAAGTGACTCTTTGTGGATACAGATCCGGTAAGCATTTTCAAATCTTGCAGCTGGAAAAAGCAGAAAAATAGTGACATTGAGGCAAGGCCTGAGAAGGCGCCAGGAGATGTTGCCAAACTCATGGGAACCGTTGTTCATAAACAGACAAACAAACAAATGGGAAAGAAATCTGTTAGTACCTCCACATCTATGACTTCATTAGAGTTGTTGCAATCACTTCTAAAGAATGCATAGGAAGGCTTTAACTTCCCATAAAGCCAAGTGACTACATTGGATGGCTTCATTTATATGCAGATTGCTTTGTGTCTGCAGTTGCACATTTGACACTTCACACCCAGGAAATGTTCGGGGGAGGAGGGAAAAGGAAGAAGAAAGGAGATGAGTAATTGAGAATGGTTTAGTTATTCATAGGAACAGAATTTCTTTGACTTAGGAAAAATAGATCATTGCTGAAGAAAATTATCATCTCTCTTCTCAAGTAAACTGAGCAGCACTAATTTATACCCATATAGATCACAGATGCCTATATGGCCCTTGATTCTCACATGCTCTGCTTACCCGGCTTCTATTATTTGAATCTGAGGTACAGAAAAGGCCTAAAAGTTTAACCTTTCTGGTTATAGCATGCAATTGAAATGTGTCCCATCCTGAATCAGACAAAAGCTGTCATTCCATATAGCAGATCACTGTACATGAAACTATAAGCATTACAAAGGGATCTTTTCAGAGGGATAGGTCCCTGTCCTGAGGAGTTTACAATCTCTCTTTTGACACCAGTGTCAAAAGAGAGATTGTAAACTTTATCTGCAAATGTCAGGCAAATTGGTCACAGCAGGTTCTCCAATTGCATTCTGGTGCTTACGCCCAGGAAGCTTTTAACCACCTGAAAAAGCTCTGCTGGGTGACATTGAACAGATGGAATAGTGGGAGGGAAATAAGATTTCTTCACTGCCATCACTATCACAGAATAAGATTGCAAATGGATTCTTGCCTGTGTTCAATCATATCCATTACTGGCAGCATCAACCCTGCTGGGCCACCACTGCCTTTCGCTCCTCCACATACCAAGGTGCTGACAGTTCAGTGACGGGGTTGCAGACATAAGGGGAGTGATCATATAGGCAGCCCAGGTTGTTCTGTATGCCAATGGAGGGCCTTGGTAGGGCCACTAACTAAGACTGCAGGCAAATCCCCAATAGACCGTAGAACTCCAACCAGATTTATTGCTTCCAGGGAGGCAGATAATCAAATTTGTTTCCCAGCCCTGGGAAATGCTGCAGATAGCCGAAAGGTCATATTTATTTATTTAAAGTTTTTCTATCCTGTTCCCTTCAAACATCATTGGACGGCTTACAATAAATAAGTAGCATACCCCCCCGCCAGCATCCAATCATGAATATACCAAACCCCAGTTAATGGATCAAGTAATGATCTGTCCATGGCAACTGGTTTCCACTCATCATTTGTATTCCAATCCAGTACAGAAGAAAAGATCCAAAGTGTGACCTGTTCTATGCAGTGTTGCTGCAAAGTGCTGTATGGAGGGTTACCTTTGAAGATGGGGCAGCAACTTCAACTAGAGCAAAAGAAAGCTGCCAGGTTGCTAACTGTGAATAGCTTTCATTCTATGATGTGAGTGTTTCATCAGTTTCACTAGCTTTGGGTCAATTGCCAAGCTGAAGCCCAAAGGCTGATGTTGACCTTTAAAGCCCTTAATAGCCTTAAAGCCCTTAAGCCTTAATGGTCTTAAAGATCCCTTAATGGCTCAAGACCAGAACATCTAAAGGTCCATGGTCTCCCACATGCACCCATTCAGACCCATTGGTCATCTTCAAGAACTCCCATTCAGGTGCCTCTGCCTAAGGAAAGTAGACAGGTAGCCACAAGATAAAGGTCCTTCTCAGTGGTGGCACCTTGCTTATGGAATAGCTCACCTCCCAGCACTTACAAGCTATGTAGGTCCCAGACAAGGACCTTTCTTTTCTTCCATGCACTTTTCAATTACTAGTGCTAAGCTATTATATGATAAGTGATAAGCTGTTTATGCTATTTGTTGCTTCTTGCTTATTTATATTATCTTTTAATATTTAACAGTTTTAAACTGGCATTTTAATCTTTTAACTGGTTGTAATATGCCTAAGGAATAGCAGTTACTGGGCAGAGTAGAAAGGCACTAAATAAATAAATAGGACAAGTACTGTCTAAGACATGTGGTTGACATGGAAACCCTGACATCCTGAAGTGTTCCTGACAAAGTAGTAGCCTTGACTTAAATATTAAAGTCTCCAAAGATTACAGGCCTTGGAGCTGTCAATATTGCACTTGAGACCATCTCTCAGCTCAGACTGGGAGGCATAGCTGTGAGATGGTTTAGGTACCCCAACAGAATCCCTGTCCTTTTTTAGGTGGCTAATACCAGGTACAAAAGCTCAAAACTGGCTGACTTCTGGACAAAGCACCTGATCAGGAAGATGGAATCCATAGAAGTCCAGACTACCTTCTCCATACCTCTCTAAACATGTTTAGTGCTGCAGAAAAAAATTAGTAGACATATTTGGAACCAAGAAGGTTACCATGATACAAGCCAGGTCAGTGCAATCTTGTATTAATTTGTTGGTGGGAATTTCATGAAAACAAAACAAATTCAATGAGAGAGAGAGAGAGAGAGATCTTATAGAAAATATCATAAATAATTTGCAATAGCTGTGTATGAAATGTATGCCCAAAAGTTTAAGTATATAATGATGGAGACCCCAGACACAACTGTGAAACAAAATACTACATTTTTAGAATTTTAATTTGCCAAGTATAAATATAGAATACCCTGTAAAACATAAAGTAGCTATTGTAGTCATTTTATGTATATTGACCCTACCACACTAATTCAGAACTATAATAAGTGTTTCCAAATAGATAATAAAATCTGGGCACCACTGAAGTTGCCAATGAGCAAATATCTGTCTATCTATCTATCTATCTATCTCCTTCCATCCATCTGTCATTCTATCTCTCCAGTTAGCATCAGTAAAGACTTTGATCAATTCCTTAAATAGCCAGACAAATTGCCTAAATATCAATCACCTGCATCAAAGCTGGAACCAATGTCTGGAGTTGTGAGATATATGTTAAAAGACCATCAGTGAAAAGAATAATTTTGAATTTTAAGCAATTGTATATGACTCTGAAAATGCTACTATTATGCCTGACAGCACACAGGTGCTTTTCAAGAATTAAGTCAACAAGGCACATCCTTTCCCATCCATCAACACCACCTGCAGGTAAGGGGCAGGCAAACCACCAGGATGTCTGAGGTTGGGTGTGGACCACCCAGATACAACATTCCTTCTTGTGTTTCAATCACCTTCCCCTCAACAAATATTGTAACTTCCCTCCAGTTTGCACAGCCTCTATTTTGCTCCCAGATTCTCCTCCTAAACATATTGCAAGCCTCTTACAAAGCAAAAAAACTCAAATCCACCCACTTGTCTGAATAAAAATGCTGAAGCAACTTTCTTCCATATCCTGCTATAGACCAAGTGTGCCAAGCCATCCCGCTGTTGCTTGGAAAAAGCCCCAGATGAACTGAAGCACTACATTTCAGAAGCAGGGTCCTCCCCAAAGGCATCCCCTAAAGAGAAGACCCCTTTGGTGCCATGCCTTCAGCAATTAGCCCTTCCGTTTACTTTGAATCAAACGCTATTAGTTTTTGCATCCTTCAATCATGTTTTATTTTCATTATTTATTTGGTTATTTAGAAAATGTGTGTCCTGTTTTTCACTTTGTATAAATTATAAAAGGGTAGAAAGAGTTATAACTCCTAAAATATAATAACTGGAAAAATAATAATCTATATTACAGATTAAAATAACAATAATCTATATCCATCAACTTCCATAAAACAATCTAATATGAAATTGACTCCAGACACATATTAAGATTGTGAAGAAAAGTTTTAACTGCTTGTCTAAAATGGGCCAACTTTTTTTCTTCTAATCAGCATTTTAATTGATTTGACCGCTTCTCAGTGGTTTCTGTGTCTTAAGGTTCCATTCTGCCCTGTCCTCCTTTTCAGACATGGAACATTTACAGCTTCATTTTAAAGTGATGAGTCATCCTGAACAGAATGTTCCCTGGCAAAAGTAAATTTACCTGCAGGTGTTAATTTAAAAGCTATGTTACAATCTTTTTCATTTTATTGGTGACAGCCATCAGTTCCAATTTTGGTTCAGCTGGATCTTGTGTTTTTATTCCAATGTGATCAGTTCAGACAATACTTATTTTACCTGCAGACTAACCCTGTGCAGCCATTCCATTTCCACACATGAAGACTAAAAGGATGGTGGGGAAGATGTCCATGGGGGAGGGGGGACCTCTTTGATTTTATTGATTTATTGCATCTTCATGCCACCCCATAGCCCACTGGGCTCTCTGCGAGACTTTCAACAAGACAAGAAACAAAATCAGTACAAAAACAACAATATGATCAAAAAGTTTACAATATGCAAAACTACAAAAATTCGTATAAATACAATAATATAATCAAAGCGAATGCATGTTCAAATATAATATCAGCGACAGAGCAATACAAAAGCAAAACAAATTTACTTTATACAATAATATAATACATAAATAATGAAATACAAATGTATCCCCCACATTCAAACCCCATTCCCACCAGCACAAATTGGCTGAAAAAAGACCCACAGCACAGCAAGGTAGCCCAAATGGGTCCCAAACTGGGGGCAGGGGAGGGGTGGACCTGGCACAGCACAGTGTGGCTTCCTGCTCCCAGTTGGCTGATGTTGAGCTTTCTTTCCCCCTCTCGCCTCCTTGGCGATGTGGGCGTTCCTCTCATGAATACGGCACTGACTGGGGACGAGCTGGAGAACATGCGGGGAGGACACAGCTGGCCCCCACACTGGTCTGCAGCAGGCAGGATGTGCCAGCAGAAGCAGGCAGGCAGTTTCTTTGTCTCTGTGCTTAGAAGTGCTGTCTCAAGCAGCAAGCTCTGAAATGGGCTTCTGGGGATTGTATCTCCTTTTCTAGGTTTTCAGTCTATTTGAGTGTCAGTCTTGAATGGCTGCACCATGTGTAAGGTATGTGGAACAGGTTCACCCACTCATTGCACTGCCTATCAGTATCCTTGCCTGAGCTGATGAAAGTGCCTGTGAATTGGTTTTGAGAACACCAAGGCTACGGAAAGTCATGACTTCCAGGCTGTGGTTGCCTGAACGGCAACTAGAATAGCTAAGAACTTCATGGCTGCAGTGACAACCACTTGGAGAGTCTTCCGACTAGTATAGTGGAATATAAGTTGAATAAATAAAAGAATAAATAAACCAAGGGACTGTCTGAACATGTGATAAACCTAACACATGTAGGAGGAGAAGCACTTCATTTGCTTTTCTCAGCTGTGCAGGAAGATGATGCCCTGAAAGTGGACTAATTAGCATCTCTCACCATTATACATGGTTTCTTTCTCATTGAGGTTTAGGTTAGGCTTTTTCCAACTGAAAAGGTGAGGAACCTATTAAAATGGTCTGCCAGTTGAAGAAAATCAATTCTCTTCTACCTATGTACTTGACACCAGAGCTTCATGTCTTATTGGCTGCAATATGAAGGTGATATTCAGCTGAATCCAGCTGGCTATAGATTCTTCCTTGAAAGAAAATGTGGTACCACCCTCTTTAAAGCAAGCAACAATTCAGTCATTCTAAGAAAACTCATTTGGCCTGAAATATGTTAGCTTCTAAAGGCCAGTTCTGAATATCCCTTCCTGGGAAAAATGGTGAGAGATTTGGGAAAGATAAAAGGATATATTTCTTCACATAGCATATAATTAAACTGCAGAATGTGTTACCACAGGAGTGGTGATAGCCACCAAGCTGGATAGCTTTAAAAAGGGATTGGACAGATTCATGAGGAAGGAAGCTATCAGTGGCCACAAGCCTTGTGGCCTGTGTGCTTCCTTTCTTTCCCAGAAGAGGCATGCTGAGGAACTGGGCAGGAAGAGGTCTTGCACCCATCCTGCTAGAGGGTAGGCAGTTAGTTGGCCATTGTGTGTAGATTATAGATTCATAGAATAGCAGGGTCAAAAGGGCCCAAGAAGGCCATTGGGTCCAACCCTCTGCTGGTGCAGAATGCCATATCATACTATCCCACCCTAAAACCATATCCAGTTTTGCCTTGGATGTCTCTAGTGTGGGAGTGCCCATAACCTCTCTCGGAAGCTGATTCTCCTGTCATTGTGCTCTGACAGTGAGGAAGTTTTTCTTGGTGTCTAATCTGAATCTGGTGTTTTGCAGTTTAAGTTCATGGTTCTATGTCCTACACTCGGGGATGAGTGAGAAGAAATCTTTTCCTTCCAATTTGTGAGAGCCTTTGAGGTGCTTGTAGAGTCGTATCCCCTCATAGTCTTCTTTTCAAAGCTGAACATGACCAACTCTCAGCCTGTCATGATAGGGCTTCGTTTCCAGACCCTGGATCTTGCATCGCATTGTATTGCATTTTATAAGTGTACATTCTATGTACTGCCCAGAGAGCTTGAATACTGGACCCTATAAAAATATAAGAAATTAATACGAAATGGTGTTATCATGAATGTGGGGTTTAGAATTCTTTTGCTGCAGCATTGTTTGTGGATTAACACACATTTTGTGTCCCTTATAGTGATGTTAATGCATATAAGGTTGCCACCATGCATGCTTTTAGAGTGGCTTATTGTGACATCTGAATCCACCATGGCTCTTCTGTTGTGGCTTGTAGAAGGGTAGTCAGTTTGCTTCCCCATTTTGTCACCTCCCTAGAAAGCAACACCTTTTGTTTTCAACTTCAGGGAGATTTATGCAAATTGAACAATATTTCTCACCCATTCACAGACACATTCCTTAAGATAAAGTCCCCTCTCTCCTTTGGGAAGATTTGTACAAATTTAAACGTTATTTTCCAGCTCCAGAGAGATTTACACAAATGCAGTGTAATTCTTTTTCACTCTGGGAGAGTGTTGTGCATATTTACTCGTTCAGAAAGATTAGTGTAAGTTTAAATTTCTTTTTATTTTTGACCTTTGTAGAAATATGGCCGAATCTTATGAAGTGCAGTAGCTACTGCACTTACCACAGCAGTCTTTGTGGAGCAGCTGCTTCGCTTTAGCGCAGACCTCAGAACTGGGAGTGGAGCTCCACATCCCACCTGCCTTCGGGCAGCAGGGAAGGGACCATGGCTGCTCTGCCTCAGAGTTGGTAATGGGGCCTCAGAGGACTTAGAGGGGCAGGAGGGAAGGGAAGGGGAGTGTCAGGATATGAGGGTCCTGAAGTCACTCCAGTCTCCCGTTCTGAGATGCTCTAGCTATGTGAGCAAAAGAGCCTCTTTAGCAAAAATTGCAGTGTGGAAGCACAGGGACTCATAAGCATCTGAGTCCAGGGCTTATGGGCATTTCAAATGTACTAGGCACTGTTCAAAATCCACAGCTGCTTGCTACAAAGCCCACAACTGAAATAATTCCAAAATGTCTCATTTGACCACCATTTCCACACCTCATTACTAATTATCCCAGGCATGTAGTCGTATCCGTGTCAGTGGTATTGCAGTGAGCCAGAACTTCCTTCAGTCCAAGCCATGCCACTTTTCTGCCTAATACAGTACTGTGCAACAATGCTGCGTAAGACTGGACATGTGTAAAACAAATGTAATCTCTTGCATATATTTGCAAGCACTATTGTAAGTTTTGGGGAAAATAAAAATATGAATGAATAAAAGAATCAATAGCATATATGCAGGAGGTGGCAGAGGGTGAATTCAGTGCACTGACCTGCTCTGCTAGGCTGCTGGGTTTCTCTGGTTATCTCGTAGGGAAAACAAGCTGCCTTAGGCCAGAGTGGAGGCTCTGGTCTTTGTGCTATATATTCATTAGCTCGTACGGTGGATCGTCCGAGTAGGCCTCACACTCATTACAGTCAGGCACAGAAAAGCCAGACATCCTTTCCATAAATATTCTTATTGTTCAATGCAGAGTGCTGAAAAAGCTCCTTGCTATTTCACCAACAATGTGCAGTAAATCACTGCAGAACTTGGTAATAATCTTGTTGACGTTATAAACAAGAGAGGAAGGGAAAAGCTACACGGGGGACACATTTCCTGTCAGTGTAAGTGTACAGATGGGCAAGTATGGAACAATGTGGCCATAAAACTGCCCCCTTAAAAACATCCCTCTTCATCACTAATCAAAGTCTGCCATAGCGCCGTTGCAAGAGAGAATTACCCGGGTCCCTGGACCCTAATGCCGAACCTGCAGCTGAGACGCTGCTTCATATCTCACACCGAATTGCGATGATGTTACCAAAACTACTCACTGTGGTTACATTACTTTACGGGCAGAGAAATGAGGCAAAGAGAAAAGAATATTGGAGACCATAAAGAAATGAGAGCGGTCTTTATGACAACAGTGCTTTGCCTGTGTTGACCTTAATGCCTGCATCACTCGCTTATTCCTTTCCTGTTTCTTTCTTGAACTGTTTCCAGGATTTTCCATTTGAAAGTGCTGATTTTGTGATTGTCTGTTCTCCTGTGGGTGCTCAACAGGGCACTTTAAACCACATTCATTTCTAGTTTATAAGAGCCAAATCTTATAAGATCCATAACTTTTCAAGAGAACATTCAAATATTCTCTCAAGCAGATTCCAACAAAGCAAACATCTGTGTTGGCTGTACATCATTCTAATCCAGAGCACAATTATACAAAACTTGTTCTTTTATTTTACCATAGATCTCTCCTACCTGCATGCTCATACAGGGTGTTGAAGGTGCTGTTCCACAAAAGCAGATATGCAGATTGCGCAATACACATTCAGTTTGTTGCACAATCCATACATGTTTTAAATATTACCAATCTCCTTGCTATTTCATCAACAATGTGTAGTAAATCAGTGCAGAACTTGGTAATAATCTTGGCATTAATTTCAATTTTGCATCGATGGCATCGTTCAAAAGCAGGAGCATCAGTCTAAGCAGGACCGTGCAGATCTGGAAAAGAAATGTCTTTGATGTGCAATTGATTTAACCGTGCATGCTCTTGTGCAACCAGTTACCATCATTGTGGTGGATCTGGCCATAGTTCTTAAATACTCTGCCTATTCATGATGTAAATCTACATTGGTTATTATTGATTTGGGTTCTCTAAATTCAGCTATTTTTTTTAAAAAACAGGATGTTTGGATGTAGAGACTGAAATCTTACCACTGGAATGTGATCTCTCTCACATAGATGCCCCCTTCCCCACACCCAAACACTTACTCAGGGTTTCAGGACAAGATTGAGATCAGATATACTTGAATAAAACCACAGAAGGATCCAGGAAGTTTTCCCTGATCTAAGACCAATTTTTATTTTCCTTATTCTTCATTCAGCTGAATAGAAATGGATTTCTCAACTGATGTTCCTCTGGTTGTTTTCCCATCGCCATCTTCTAATGGTGATCTCTAATCCCAACGAAGCTACACTTATTAAACTTTAATCACTTCTCTTTGAGGGGGGGAAAAGTTCCATTCATCTAAACACGTAGCAGTTATCAAATTACATATCTATGTGTAGCCTTGATGCTACTCAAGGATAGTTCAGCAGTTTTGGTAGTTTGGTGGTCCTTTCTATTCCTCATTTTCCTTAAAATGCCCCAGTAAAGTGTTTATCTCTTGATGCCAGGCTATTATTTTACCTTCTAAATAGCACTTGGGCAGGATGGGTTCTGTCAAATGTTTTGACAGTCATAAGTGTATCATCCTATCTTACTTTCTTAAGCCAGTCACAATTTGATTTTTAAACCTTTGTAGTGAAATTTTATATGATTTTTACTGTTAGTTATTTTTCATAATGTATTTATCATATTTTATGCATTATGCTCAGAGAGATTCATCTATTGAAAAGTAAGTAAATAGACAAAAAAATAAATAGATAACCAAAAAGAAGCAGGCAGTCATGCAGATGGACAGACAGACAGATAGATTTCACAGGAAAATCCACTGGGTAGTTTAGTACTTTTATCATAAGTTTCTGGGAAATGATTTCCCTATTTCTTGACATCTAAAGCACAATTAATTCTTCTTTTTTCTTGAATGAAACTTTTCCAGCCTTGTTGTCTTTTGCCTCTGGTCACCCTAGCTAACTCCCTGGAGAAGTTTTAGAGGCATCACCAAAAAGCTAGCTTATGTTCTGTTAAACAGGTGTTCCCTTGCAGGAGAGCACAGACATACAAGTGGCTGCTTGTCAGGAAACCATAGAATAAAAAGAGCCAGAATCTCAGAAATTATGTTTCCCATAGGAGCTCTCACCTCTTGCAAAGGTAGTGAGTAGGATTCTGTAGTAAAATGCCTTCCTAGAGGAGCAGGGTAGTAGATCCATGAATGACCCAATATTTGGCTGTGGTTAAAGCAGATGGTTCTTGCCCCTCAGTCCACAGGTTGGCACCAGTCAGAGTTGTCATGCAGTGATTTCAGCAGCAGGAAACCATTTTTCGGGCAGGTAAGACACCCAGGGATGACACTTTGCCCTGGCAAAGAAGGATCCCAGTGATTTGGAAGCTGCCCAGGAAACTCAGTCCTTGCAAGTTTTCAACATGGAGACTTTCCTCTGAGTAGAGAAAGTCTGATAGCAGCAGCCTAGCACCAGATCCCTGCGAGGTGAAGCACACTGACAGCACCCAACTGAGAGTTTTTGTAGAATGTAGACAAAGATGAGGACAGCTCAGCTCCAGTGACTGCAACACAAGAGGTATACTAGCTAGTCTTAAGTATTGACAATGGCAGTTCCTGCCAGTGAACAGAAGAGTGAAGGTTGGCGCTTGCCAGAGCCATCCTGACTTTTAAGTCTGAATGGGTATTCCTTCCACTGTCCTCCTTGCAAAATCCTTTTCAGATCTTTCATGCTCATATTTCTGCCCGTCAGGTGTGTCCTTGTCTATTTTGATGGGGATATCATTAAGGAATTGCTTGTTTGCATAACTTACCAGTTTCCTATCTTGAGGCCATCAAATGTTCTTCATTTTTGTTTGTGTGGATAATGCATGTGACCTCTGCCTCCTAAGTTATTCTCTTTTTTTCAGGCTTTCTGCAATATGTACTCAATTTATACAAAAGTCACACAATGGCTGCCACTGCTGGTAGAGAGTGGATGATACATGCTGGAATTGTGGTCTGTCTGAGCTATTTCATATGGTGCTGTGTCCAACACTGCCACTTCTTTGCAAAATTCTTCCCTTCCTGCAAAAAGGGAATTCTGTTGGAAGAGCTCCTACAGTGCATGGGACATTTTTAGAGGGAAAGAAGACCCCGCCGCCACCACTTGCACTTTAAAGGTCAATGGAGAACCTGCCCTCAGTCACTGGAGAACAAGCCCTGTATAAGTCTCTCCTTTCCCTGCTTCTTTCACTGGAGTCTTATCTTCTCTCTCACCCAGAACTATTGATAAAGACATTTGGCACAGGACTAATTCCCCAACTGGAATTATAAATATAATATAAAGTGAAGTAGCACAATCATCAGTCATGGCTGTTAGAACATCTTGGTGTTATTTGAGATCTTCTGCTCCAGGCTATCTCCTTGTTCATGACAGAGAACACTGGAGGACAGTCAAGGCACCTTTTGGTGGATTTGTTGCGTGGTATGCAAATTGCCAAACAATTCCACAGTTCAGAAAGTTCATCAACATGGGAACATTTCATTTGGCTTCCCTGTGATTGCTGAGCATAGAGGAAGCCCATGGCTCAATAGCAGAACACTGACATTGAGTCCTGGTCCAACCATGTAAAAAAGATCTTCACCAGGAATCTCTGCAAACATCACAGAAGACTCTATGGGGCAAGCTGGGTCAAGCGGCTGAGCTGCTATAAGGCAGCTTTATATTTTCACAGAGGAGAACAAGGACAATGAGAAGACACAAATGGGGCCTGCAACAGAATATATTTGTCTATTTCATTTATATCCTGTCTTTCTGCCAAAAAGGACACCCATGGCAGTTTACAAAAGCATTGAAAATAGATTACAACAATAAAAAATTAAAATACCATAAGAACATAATTATTACTACATGAAAACAGTGCCCAACCTCTAGGCTCACTTACAGGCCAAAGTTTTCTTGAATAAAGCCGTCTTTGCCTGCCCTCGGGAGGACAGCAGAGGGGCGGGGGGTTACAGCTCGAGAGAAACGTCTCTCACTTTGCCTCCTAAAGCACAAGTGATGGTGGCAGTTCTGGAAGAAGGACTTCTCTAGAAGAGTGTAAAACAGGGTCATATGAGAGAAGGTCTTTCAGGTAGCTGATCCCAAGCCAAGCAGGGCTTCATGGGTCATAACCAGCACTTTGTACTCTGCCCAGAAACAGACTGGTAACCAGTGAACTTGCAGGAATAAGGGGGTCCTGTGCTCCTTGTAGCCTAGCTCAGTCAACAGTCTGTCTGCACCATTCAGAACCAGTTGAACTTGCTGGAGAGTTTTCAAAGCCAATCCATATAGTGCCATGTTATAGGGGTCCAAACAGGGTATAAACAAGGCATGCATGAAATCAAAGTCTTCAGAGGGAATCTAGTCTCATCCTGCACAGTCTGAATCCTAATTTCCTGCTCTGCCTTTTGACTGACCAGATGCAACTCTATCTTGTCTGGATTAGGATTCTATTGGTTTGCCTTCAACCAGCCCCGTCTTAATATCAGCCGTCAATTTAGGACTTTTCAGTCATTCTGCTATTCTGTTCCCCATCCCACTTTGCCCACTGGGACTCCCCATCAGTCAGCCAGCATTCCTGCTCACTGAGCATGCTCCATTTTCATTGACCTGTTTGGGAATTTTTATCTCCCCATTTTGTGTCTTTTCTTGCTTTCATGTGTGAGTGTGTGTAGAGGTGGATACCCTTTTGGTCAGTCCCATTTTCCTTTTTAAAGAGTTTGATCTCTTCATGATTTCTATGGGAGAATCTCACTCCTGGGACAGGAACATCTTAACAAAGCTTCTTGGTCTGAACCAGGAAACTGATTAACTGAGTTAATTGATGGGTCTAAACATTACCAACAAGCTCAAACAAGTAAAGCAAATCCAAGGGGCTACAAAAATTAAAAACTTTTGAAGAAGATTCTTGGGCAGTTGGCTGTTTCTCATGCATGTTACAAACTTTTAAAACATACAAATACGATATCAAACACTCCAGTCAGCCACTAAAGATCTGAGAGAATATTAAATTAAAACCATGACTATCAGAGAAGCACATGCTGTCAGCAAGCCTAGAAGACATGGGTAGTCATTGATCCCTTGGAAATCTAAGATGTGTGGGCCACTTGATTTGCATTTCAAGTAAAAAAATCAGAGGGCAATATACCTGTGTTGAATATATTTTAGGTGCAATACAGATGTAAAATTTACCACTATCATTAGAATTTTGGGGGTCTCTTGCAGAGTCCCAAAAGCTATCGATAGATGGAAGCCAAGATAGTTCTATCTGGACCACTGTGCAGAAAATTCACTTCTCATAGAAACTTCTCATATATACTAAGAAACAATTAAAGCAAATGTGGTGTCAGCAGGAGACTTTCAACCAGCCTTAACCCATCACTCTTTCTAGATAGCCTGCCCACAATTATCCAAGCTCAGGTAACCTTCTGTTTAGACTAGTATGGTTAGGCTGTCTTTGAAATCTTTTTGGAAACTACAGTTAGTTCAAGATGCAGCTGCTAAGTTACTGAGAGTGAGGGTTGAAAATATTTAGTGGTGCCTAAACAGTTTGACTAGTTTCTGGGTAGAACCAAAAGTGCTAATGTGTACCTTTAAAGCCTTGTGTACCTTTAATTCACTGAGAGAACTGGATATGCTCAGCCTTGAGAAGAGAAGACTGGGAGGGGGGAGCATGATATCCCTCTAAAAGTACCTCAAGGGCTGTCACAAAGAGGGAGATAAGTTCTCTTCTCGCTGATGCCAGAGTGTAGGACATGGAATAATCAGTTCAAGTTGTGACAACCCAGATTCAGGCTGGACATCAGGAAAAGCTTCCTCACTGTCAGAGTGATATGACAGTGGAAGCAGCTGCGTAGAGAGGTGGTGGGCTCTCCCACACTAGAGGCATTCAAATACAACTGGACAGCCATCTGCGTGGGATGGTGCAACTTGGTGTCCTGCAACAGCAGGGGGTTGGACTCGATGGCCTTCATGGCCCCTTCCAACTCTACTATTCTATGATTCCTTTGACCCTCAACAGCTTGGGACCTGGGGGCCAAAGGAACGCTCACTCCCACATCACCTGCTCATGCCCTGTGGTCATTCTCAGAGGTTCTTCTTCAGAGACTGCTTCTACCTGAGTTTAGGTTGAAATTTTTTATTTAAATAAAAACATACTACAAAGGTACAAAAAGGCCCAAAAATTGCAATATTACAAAAATAGAAAGTACCCCATCCGTTATTTACATCCTTTCAAAATGCCAAATGTACACACATTTACAAGATTCCCAGGCTTTACACGTCACATGTACAAAAAGAACTTTGTATAGACTTTTCCTGATAGGTTCATGCCATGTGTCTGAGCAACATGTATGAGTGATTCACAGACATTACGTTATCGGGGCATGAGCCCCACTCAACCACGGCCATAATTTCCTCCACCGACTGGGCGGCATCCTCCCTTTTTCCTCGCGGCTGAGTTTAGGAGGGTGGAGACAGAGGAAAGGGCCTTTTTGGTTGTGGCATCTGCTTTCAGAATACAGCAGGCTCAAGAAGTAAGATGCACATTGAAGTATCCTCTCATTTTTTGTTTTGTTTTTCAGTGTTAGGAAGAATTTCTTCCTAGGATTTATCCTTCTGTGATGTTTATAAATGTGTCATGGATTGTGACTTTATTCTAATATTTTCCTTGTTTATGTTCTTTCCCCATAATTGTTGCTTTAAAGAAGCTATGGGGACTGATAGCAGCATAGCCTTTCTCATAATCCCATGCTAGTGGGACATTGGGTGGAATTGGGCTCGTTTTCCTAAAATACAGCATTCCAGTGTAGAGTTTTCAGACTCTGAATCTTAACTAGAATGAAAGGTGGGGTCAGAATGCTTAGCTGAAATGGCAAGGCTAATGAGCAGAGAACCAGACCCCCTCTGGTTCAGGAGGAGATACAATGGAACAGGAGGCTCAGAGGAGAGAATGTATCAGCTCAGTGGTTGATTTCAATTCAAGCAAAAGGACCAAACAAGTAATGTCTCATGTTCCCACAAGCATCATGAACTTCTTTGGAGGGAATGGAAGGGAAAAGGGGAAATTGGTTTGGAACCAAGTCCTGCATGGACAAGAACTAACTATCAGAAGGATCATCGCCTTGACAGATGTTTATTGTTAGTGACTTCATATTATTCATTCTGTATCAGCCCCAACTGGCCAGCCTAACTCAATAAAGGACTGTAGCTTGGTGCCATTTTCCTTGAACTGCAGGGGGCATGACATACTCACAATACCTTGATGTATCAATGGAGATATTAACACAATATGTTTGATATTCCTCAACTATATACATTGTGTATGTGTAAACCCAGCTTTCCACAACCCGTTTGGGCCACCAGCTCCTATAAGCTCCAGGCTGAAGGACTGATGGTCAAGACTGCTGGAAGTTATAGTCCAAAATATCTAAAGGACACCCAATTGGGGAAGTTGGAGTTTTCCACTCTTTTTACCATAAGAACAAAAAAAGCAATGCTGAATTAAACCATGGAACCATCCCATCCAGAGTTCTGTTCATGGAATGGCCAACCAAAAACCTTCAAAACAAGCATGCAAGAGCACTATCCTGCTCAGATTCCTGGGCAACTGATAAACCAACGCATGATGCCTCTGACACTGGAGGAGGCATTAGACATCAGGACTAGTAGCCATGATCTTTCCTTTCCTTTCCTTTCCTTTCCTTTCCTTTCCTTTCCTTTCCT